>NC_134567.1:17455783-17755783 GCF_025594145.1 Primulina tabacum
CACGTCACCTTCTGTTATTTAGAATTCTACGACTTATAGATTGGTTTTCTAGAAATTTTTTCAACATATGATTTTTAGTACTCTGTGTTATCTTCGATTTGAAAGAAAATTCTTAATTGTCTTATAAGAAACGAGGGAGATATGATTTTTATCATAAAATCGCACAAGATGTGAAATTTTTGTTTCAGGAAACCCGTCACCCTCTGTTATTTTGAATTTTGCGACTTATAGATTGGTTTTGTGGAAATGTTTTCAACATATGATTTGTAGTTCTCTGTTTTATGTTCGATTCGATAGTAAATTTGTAATTTTCTGATAAGAAATGAGAGAAATATGATTTTTATCGTAAAACCGCTCAAGCTGTGAAAATTTGTGCATGTTCTTCACGTTTATGAGTCACACCCTCATCCAACGGTAGAATTGATTCAACCTCGTGTTACGATTATTTCAGAAGATTATTTAATGAAAACCCATGTCGATTATAACCCACTGACAGAAGCAGTCACATAAATTCAAAATATGGGTAATTAAGGTTTTCATCAACCATCATAAGTCAACACTGATATTTCACTACACATGATGAATTCACGAAACAAAAAATCAATATGCATGTCCTAAATATGCTTCCAATATGATGAATTATCGAAATGCCTTGCAATGTATAAATTGTGTTGTGTCAGAACTTGGTGTTGGCAACACCTCCTGACAACATCACAGAGTTTTAGTTAAACTTCCATAATTTTCTTTTGATTCAGTATTTGCAGCTCTCACACTAGAAGAACGGCCTTTTGATTCGGAAATGACAGCTCCCACACTAGAAGAACGTTTTTCAATGGACTCCCCTAGGTAGCTTTTTCCATCACTTTTTTTTTACTTAGAAGTGGTAGCTCCCACACTAGAAGAACGGTCTTCAATGGACTCCTCTAGGTAGCTTTTTCCATTTTCGTCTGAACAATTTTTTTTATTTACCTATTTTCTTTTTTTCTCCTTATGCTCACATTTTCCAAGTCACTTTTTCACATTTGACAATATCACAATTTCCATTACTATCCTCAACTACTCAATGCCTTGGATTGAGCATAATTTATTCCTTATCATTTGATTGGAAGTATGAATGCTCAGAGTACCTGCAATGTATCTAAGATGTGTTTCATAGCTTATAAGTGTGATATTTTTGGATTTTCTTGGTACCTAGTACACAAACAGACACTGAACATAATATTGGGGCGTGTGATAATTAAGTACAGAAGATTACCGATGATGCTGAGCTAAATGGTGTTGTCAACACCATCGGCAACATCATATTTAGAAAGTTTTTCACTAGATCCCATGGGAGTTTTCGTGTGCTTGCAATTATGATTTGAGAACTTTTTAGTTAGATTCTTAGCATACTTGGATTGATAGAAAAATATACCATCATGCAGTTGTTTAACCTGTAACCCACACAAAAATATACCATCATGCTCATTTCAAATTGTGAAGACATGCACTCAACAAAGTTATCAACAAGTTTTTGTGATGAAGCACCAAAGATAATATCATCTACATAGACTTGGCAAATCAAAATATCATGTTTCCATTTTTGAATAAAAAAGGGTTTTATCAACCTCACATCTTTTAAAGCCCAAGTTGATCAAGTAATCAGCCAACCTACCTGTTGGAAACTAAATTTCGGATGTTTGACAAACTGAGCATTTAAAATATTAAATCAACTGATCAAGAAGACTGATGGAAACTGATCTAAAACATGCATACTATTGGTTGCCAGTAAGTGAATAATAATACGCAGATTTTCGAAGGCAACTGAACTAGCAACTGAACAACGCAGACAACTGACTAATCAGTTAGAAACTGATCAGTTACTACAAACATTTGTGAGATTATCAACTACATTCAATCAGCTGATCCCTCAGCTGTACACGTCATCAGTTAAGAAAAATTACATTCAACCGACAAAAGCTGACTGCAACAAGTAGTGGTATCGCGGCATTTCAGAAAAGCTGCAGTGTACGTTGTCAGAAGAATGTTTACATGGCAAAGCAACGGATAGAAAGTTTCAAATCGTATTTAATATTACCGTTAGAGGGAAGCCTATAAATAGCAGAGAAGAGTAGCTGAGAAAAAAATTTTTAACAACTCTCTCGGAATATAAAACAATCAACTGATCGATTTACTATTCTGTTACTCTGCCGAAATCCTTGCAAATATCAAAGCTAACGCTTATTGAATACATTCATAGCTTTCAGGCTATACTTCGAGCATTCAAGGCAATTAATTGATCAACGACCATAGGCTTATATCCCTCAGAGTTATCGATTTATGTCGATGGGATATAGGTACAGAGATAGAGATACTATATAGATATCAATCCAACAGAGAAAAGAGAAATACCATCGTTATTGTTATTCATACTATTATATTCATATTTCAGAGTTGATGGTATTTAATGTTTTCAAAGTCATGTTTTTCAGAGTATGCTATGTATGTATCCATTGCTATGTAAGAGTTTCACTTGCTGAGTTTTATATTCATTTCAGTTATTTCATGTGATGCAGATAAGAGCGACGGGCTGGGACGTTGATTGTGGGCCGGAGTCATGTGCATATAGAGAAGAAAGGAAGAAGATATTTTGATAGCATCTTGGACATGATCACAAAAATGATATTTTGTATTTTGTTGTATCATTTGATTGATCATGTATATGCATTTGTTTGTAAATGTTTTATGTCAAGAAATTTTAATCCTTCCTCCCTTCATGAAAATTTTAATTTCCGCTGCTATTTTATTAAAGTGGTTCAGAGGGTGTTACATTTAGTGATATCAGAGCACCGTTCTTCGGACCAATGCATATGACTTCGTCTACTTTCAACAGTCCGGGTATGTCTTCTTCTACGTCTATTCATTGTTATCTATTGATATGTATTGTGTGAGCACGTTGTAGGAGTTATGCCTCCTAAGAGGAAAGCTGCAGAGGGGGAGGATAGTTCTTCCTCTAGAGTTGTCGATGAGTTTGGCAAGTTATTGAAAGAGCAAGCTAAGGTCCACAGTGAGTAGATCCAACAGTTACTACGTTTGCAAGGTACAGGTCAAGGTAGAGGTCAAGTGATAGGCCAAGTGGCACAAGCAGTTGGTACGATGGGATCTTTACTGCTTTCAAGAGGATGGATCCGCCTGAATTTGCAGGAAGCACTGATACGTTGGTGGCACTAGAGTGGATCAAGGCACTTGAGGCTATTTTTGATCATCTCAACTATGTAGACAAAGACAGAGTTGGATGTGCAGTGTTCATGTTAGTCAAGGCTGCACGCATTTGGTGGAATGCTACCAAGGTTAGTGTGGATGTTCTTGCATTGAAGTGGTCAGAGTTCATTGATCTTTTCTATGACAAGTACTTCCCAGACGCACTTCGAGCTAGGAAGGTGACTGAGTTCTTGGAGCTTCGACAGGGAGGTATGAATGTTGATGAGTACATTCTGAAATTCGAGGAGGGCTGTCTGTTTGCCCCGTATATTGCTTTCAATGACAAAGACAAAGGTGCTCATTTCATTAGAGGCCTTATAGCAGAAATCAGAAGGGACATTAATATGTCGAAGGCTGTGACATTCAAAGAGATTTTGGCTAAGACTCTGTTGGCCGAGCAAGATGAGAAAGACATTGCTAGGGAGAGACAAGCGAGGCAGCAGGCCATTGCTCAAAGAGGGCAAGGTTCAAGTCAAAGAGGAAAGGGCAGTTTCAAAGGGAAAGGCAAGTTAGAGCCGAGTCCTAAACCACCGGCAGTTCCATTTGATCCCGAGAAGCCATTGTGTCCCAAGTGCGGTAGGCATCATCAGGGAGAGTGCAGATTTGGTACTCATACTTGCTACAGATGTGGCACTGCAGGCCATATTGCCAAGGATTGTCCAAGAGGAGCGAGTAAAGAGAAGGTGCAGGGACGCATCTTTACCATGACAAAGGAAGGTATAAACCATGATTCTTCTGTGATCTCCAGTACTATTTTAATTTCAGGCAGAGTAGCTACGACATTGATTGATACAGGTGCTACTTATTATTTTATGTCTGAACCATTTTTGAGATCTTTGGGTATAGTTCCTTCTGTTATTCCCCTCCAGTTTAATGTTGTATTGCCTTCGGGGGATGTGTTGTGCCCGACATCTATTGTGTATGCGTGCTCTGTTCAAATTGATGAGCGAGTGGTTTATGCTGATTTGATTGTTATCCCTATGGTTGCGTTTGATATTATACTTGGCATGGATTGGCTATCAACCTATCGTGCAGTGATTGATTGCGTTGCTAAGACGGTGAAATTTGCAGATGATGGCAATAGGGAAGGTATGCTCGCCAGTGCAGGTACTTCGCTGGTCCTTCCTTTTATTTCATGTCCTGAGGCCAAGAAATTGTTGTTTAGAGGTTGTGATGGGTTTTTGGCTTCGATTGTGGATGTGAATAAAATTGTGAAATTGAATATTGATGATATTGATGTGGTGAGAGAGTTCCCTGATGTTTTTGAGGATGATGTGCCGGGTTTGCCACCGGACAGAGATGTGGAGTTTGTGATTGATCTAGTTCAAGGTACGGTTCTTATTTCCAAGGCTCCGTACAGAATGGACCCTACAGAGATGAAAGAGTTGAAGACGCAGTTGCAGGATCTTTTGGATAGAGGTTTCATTCGCCCGAGTTCTTCGCCTTGGGGAGCTCCGGTTCTTTTCGTCAAGAAGAAAGATGGGACTTTGCGGCTGTGTATTGATTATAGAGAGATCAACAAGGTGACAATTAAGAATAAGTATTTGTTGCCACGGATAGACGATCTGTTTGACCAACTGCAAGGGGCTACCGTGTTTTCGAAGATTGATATGCGATCTGGCTATTATCAGTTGAAAGTTAGGGAGTCTGATATCCCTAAGACGGCGTTCCGGACCACGTACGGTCATTATGAATTTCTTGTTATGTCGTTTGATCTGACTAATGCTCCTTCAGTCTTCATGGATCTGATGAACCGAGTGTTCAAGCCGTATTTGGATAGCTTTGTCATTGTTTTCATCGATGACATATTGATTTATTCCAAGACCAGAGAGCTTCATTCAGAGCACCTCAGAGTTGTGCTTCAGTTGTTGAGAGAGAAGAGGTTGTATGCTAAGTTGAAGAAATGTGAGTTCTGGTTGGAGCAGATTTCTTTCTTAGGCCATGTTGTTTCGAAGGATGGTATAGCTGTTGATCCTGTGAAAATCGAGGCGATTCAGAAATGGCCTATCCCTACCACTGTATCAGAGGTACGCAGTTTTCTTGGTTTGGCGGGTTATTATCGTCGTTTTATTTCAGATTTCTCCAAGATTGCCCCCTGCCATTAACCAATCTGACGAGGAAGACTGTGAAGTTTGAGTGGTCCAATGAATGCCAAAGTGGATTTCAAGAGTTGAAAGATAAGTTGACGTCAGCTCCGGTACTTGCATTGCCCAGTGGTTCAGAGGACTTTGTTGTTTATACTGACGCGTCGAAGAAAGGTCTTGGTGCAGTGCTGATGCAACGCGAAAATGTTATAGCCTATGCTTCTCGCCAGTTGAAGGACTACGAGAAGAATTATCCTACGCATGATCTGGAACGGCAGCTGTGATATTCGCCCTGAAAATCTGGAGACATTACTTATATGGCGAAAAGTGTGAAATTTTCACGGACCACAAGAGTTTGAAGTATTTGTTTTCCCACAAAGAACTCAATATGAGACAGAGACGGTGGTTAGAGCTTGTCAAAGATTATGATGTGACTATTAGTTACCACCCAGGGAAAGCGAATGTTGTAGCAGATGCATTGAGCCGTAAGTCAAGTTCTTCCTTGAGTTCTATGATCCAGAAACCGTTGTTGTTGGATTTGCAACGAGAGGAAAAAGCTTTGGTGGTTCCGGGAACCATTGCTCGTTTTTCAGCGTTGATCATTCGGTCTACTTTGACAGACAGGATCCGTAGAGAGCAAGCCATTGATGCATAGTTGACAGAGTTGAGAGCCAGAGCAGAGGAGAGAGGTAATTCAGAGTTTGGATTGAATGGAGATGGTTTGGTGACTTTCAGAGGCCGTTTATGTATTCCTGTTGGTGATGATATTTGGCGAGACGTCTTGACAGAGGTACATACCGCGCCATACTCGATACATCCAGGAGGTACCAAGATGTATCAGGATCTTCGTAGACTCTATTGGTGGCCAGATATGAAGAAGGATATTGCCATGTTTATTTCTCACTGCCTAACTTGTCAGCAGGTGAAAATCGAACATCAGAGACCTGCTAGGACATTGCTGTCATTGCCGATTCCTCAACGGAAATGGGAGCATATTACGATGAACTTCGTGACTGGTCTTCCAAGGACCCAGAAAGGTTTTAACTCTATTTGGGTTATGGTTGATCGGTTGACCAAGTCAGCGCATTTTCTTCCAGTCAAGACGACGTCTGTGAACCAGTATGCCGAAGAGTACATAGCAGAGATTGTTAGACTTCATGGTGTTCCTGTGTCAATCGTGTCTGATCGTGACCCTAGATTTACTTCAGAGTTTTGGAAGAGTTTGCACAGAGCTATGGGTTCACGGTTAGCATTCAGTACAGCATATTCAGGAACATAATCAACATAAATCAATGTACCATATTCAGGAACATAATCAACATAAATCAATGTAAACCATATTCAGGAACATAATCAACATAAATCAATGTAAACTGTCAAATAGACTCATGACTCCACATTTAAGACTAGACTCAATCCTAGTCTAGGGTTCCCGATTTCCAGAAGTTAGCATTCCCATATCGACTAACAGTAATAGAAAAGACTCAAGTTCTATCCACGTCGATAGGGTATCGATCACCAGTAATAGAATAAATACCAATTCTATCCACATCGATATGGTATCGATCACCAGTAATAGAAGAAGCTCGTATTCTATCCACATCGGTATAGTATCGATCACCAGTAATAGAAAGAACTCCAATTCTATCCACATCGATATGATATCGACCATCAGTAATAGAAGAAGTTATGATTCTATCCACATCGATACGGTACCGATCACCAGTAATAGAAGAAGCTCCGATTCTATCCACATCGATATAATATCGATCATCAGTAATAGAAGAAGTTATAATTTATCCACATCGATAGCCAAACATCCGGTGACAAACTTTGGCACAATCGCCAATATACTATCTTGTGACATCGTGCAATGTGCCCGTGGCGATCCCACCACTATCAGGCACTTCTGTCACAAGATTACTCGTCTAATACCTGCTGTCTATAAATCAAGAGAACAAGTACATCAATCAAATCAATACAATAAGGTAAAGTATGTGATTTAGGGAAACTCGAGCCAAACCTCACTCGAGTTGTGCAATCCCAACTCAACATTAATCTATACCTTTATCTTCTCGGTCCAATGAAGACGAAGTATCGATGTCAACTCTGTCCATACCCAATGTCCAGTTGTAGCCTGCGTCGATAGGAACACAGTACTGACGTCTTATTCAAAATCGGACGGACGAATTTCTCACAGAGACTTTTTCTCGATTCTTTTCTCATTCTGAAGAATTTCGTACGTTTTGTATATATATATACACACACATTCACGCATGTAAAGCAAATGGCTCATCCTACATGCAACACGTCTCGCGCATATGCGCGACTCAACTCCGCGCATATGCGCGAGACTCTCTGGAGTTACTCGCATAGGCTTCGCAACTACTGGCGCATATGCGCGCCTCAATCCGGCGCATATGCGCCAAAGCTTCTGTTTCAAACGTTGACTACTGGACTGCTCGCGCATATGGGCGCACCCAAGTCGCGCATATGCGCGAGACCTATTGTCTCGGCATTTGAATACTCGCGCATATGCGCGCCCATCTCGGCGCATATGCGCCCAAGGTTCTGGACATTCTGCGCATGTGCGCGAAGACACACCCTCGCACATGTGCTTCGCGTCTGTTCTCGTCTTTCCCGGTCCACTCCGTTCCGTCTATAATCACTTCAATTAATCAAGAAATCATCCCAGATTAATCTCAGATTACGGTAAATATACCCAAATCATTTCCGATTACGGTAATCAAATTCTCAGGCCTTACATTTCCCCCCCTCTAAAATATGATTTCGTCCTCGAAATCACAGGCAATCAAATCAGATAAAGAAGGAATGTATAATAGAAATTACTTTAGCAAATTCATTCTATCAAACCATTCTGATAAAATTAGTTGCAAATACTGGCTATACAACATCCGTATATACCAATCAACAGCTCATACCAAATCAATATCATCAGCTGTTATCAAATTTGTTTATCCCAGTCAAGGATTTACTCAATCTTCGGCTTCAAATACCAATCGTCACCATCCGACGTTGGCATATTAAGTCGGTTCATTCGAAGCTGGTGTTCATCCTTTTCTGAATCAGCTTCATTTTCTTTATCAGATTTCTGCTTTTATCAAATTCAATCTCAGATATCACCGTAATATCATTCCCATTCAGAGGAAATCCGCAGTACTCAATGTACAATACCTCGACTAGAGCTATCTCGATACTCATCTAATAGCTATTATTGTACAATAATTCATAAAGTGACAAGACATCAGGTCACTAGTGCTAAAATCCAGCACTACAGTTCCTTGATATCCTCCAGTATCTAGATAGTTCACTCCAACTATCCGTCAATCTATAAACCATAGATAAAAACCATGCTATACATTCTGCCAACAGTACTAAATCAACCAAAAATCACGGTATGATATAATTAACTCTGGCATTCAATACAATCTGACCCTTTTTTCTGACATACCTCTCAGTCGTCTAGTCATATTTGTACGTCATCCTGTACAATATACATATGCCGATTTGAACAATCGTTCAATCATAACCACATCCTGGTACATTCTTGGTACGATTTCGGTAAATCTATCACCAGATCCATTGAATTATACTCCTATTTCTATTCAAGAATCGATAATCTGTATAACCAATTTCCTAGTTTCTATCTTCCTGTCTTCATCTGTCAGCGATTTAGACATTTCAATACAAATTCTGATAAAACTGATTTCATTTGTTTACATCAAAATTGTCCGTTCGTATTATCACACATTTCTTGTTATTAGAATAATACGGAATCTACTACTGTGTGCATCTGACAATATCTGTCATTTCAAATTCGAAATATCCGGCACAAACAATTCAGCGAATTATATAAAATAAAACATTACCTACCTGGTATTCTGATTAACATACTGTTCTGACTATCGAAATCAAGTTCTGAACAATCTGATCACCGTCTCAACTGTGCTACAATCAATCAGTATACTATCTTCAGATATCACAGACTCTGAATACAATCTGTTGCAATCTGGATTCATAGCCGAACAATTCTGTATTCAACAATCTCAGTTCCCAGAATATTCAATACAGATTTCAACTGTTCGATTCAATCAATCATACGCTGCGAATATATCAAAATATCATAAATAAAACGAGCATAAGATCATCAGAACACTTTGGAACACAGGATTTATCAACCCATACACAGAACTGAAGTATTTCATGATATCAAATCAAGGCTGAAGTTGCTCTCCTTGATATAAGACAAATCCGGAATTTCATCTGGAACGACTATAGCAACTCTCCTGCTACTGACAAATCATTTCCAGATAGGCTCAACTTCAGTAATCAACTGAATACATAAAGAATTTCTCCATTCTTTCAGATAATCATTGAATCATACATAATACGGATATCAAGGAATTCAAAATCAAGAATCCTTACCGTATATCATTCGTTCATCGGCCATTTCAGGTCCGAATCTTACCATCTCCAGGCAAGAATCTATAATAGTTCTGTACTTGTTAGCATATTAATATCAATAATGTAATCAGAATCACATAACACAAGTACAATACAATCTAATTCAATCTCATTCTCTTTTACTGCAGTACACAATATATTACAGAATTCACTGATATCAATTCATTTCCCCAAAAGGTACAAAGATCAGTACTACAGTAATACAGACCCAGCAGGTACAACATATATCAATACAACTCAGTCAAAGATAATCGTAGGGAATGCATTGGTATATATCAATACATATGCAACATAATCATAAAAGATTATTACCTGCCACTATAACATCACGTGTGTCCTGGGTCTATTCCTCGATCATTACCACTCGATGATTCTGCTCTCTGAAATCTTCGGGACCTTTCTGTAGACAGACTCTAGCAAAGTGTCCCTGCTGTTTAAGGATATTGCACCTACCAGTCACTCCCTGGCATTGCTCCATGGGATGTCTCCCTCCGCAAATCCTGCAATAAACTCCAGTATAACTCGGGCTAGAACCACTGGAGCTAGATGAACCGCTCCCTAACTTCTTGAACTGTTTTTTCGAGCTTTCAACAAATCTTGCTTTCCACTCGTACTGCCGCGATCAAATCGGAGAGGGGATTGCTGTGTCTAGGGTTGCATCGCACACACCCTTTTTAGTTGTCTAATCAGACTCGCCTCCGCTCTCTTTGCTTTACTCAAGGCATCAGCAAAATGGTAAGGTCGCTGCATATTTATCAATGCAACTATCTCTGAATTCAATCCTCTGATGAACTGATCCACTACAGCTTCATCATTCCCAACTACCTGAGGAGCAAAACGCAGTAGAGTAGAGAATTTCGCAACATATTCTTCAATATTCAGTTGGCCTTGTCTCAAATTCTCAAATTCTGCTTTCTTGTCCTCCCGGTATGAAATTGAGAAAAATCTTCGATAAAATTCAGTTCTGAATATTTCCCACAAAATCACTGTACCTCTCTGTTCTAGCATTCTTTTACTTGTAATCCACCAACTCCTGGCAGTCTCTCGTAACTGGTGGAATATCAGTTTAATTCTCTGCTCATCTGAATAATCAAGTAAATCAAACAGTATTTATATGTCATCAAACCAGTTCTCACAATCTTCAGAAGTCTCGATACCACTCAGAATCGGCGGCTGAAATAACTGAAACTCTTCCAACTGTATTTCCATCTGAGTTTCTGATACATCTATCTGTTTAGTCGAAGTACTACCCCTTTCTGAAATTCTCCGTGGAGGTATATCTGCTTATCACAAGGGCTAGTATCACATGAGATACATCAATCTCAGTCCCTCTCTGATCAGCTTACCTTCTGATCAAGAATTGGTTCTGATTCATTTTCAAATCAGACATATTACCAACTCAACTCAGGTATTAAGGTAACATGTATTTAAAAGCAGTAAACATTATATCATGCTAGCAAACACAATGTAATTCCACATTATAAGTAAATCACATGCTAGCAATCACATGCAGGAAGGATAATTCAATCTACCCCGCTCACTCTTTTCTATCTCAATCTCAAAGACCTACAGTTCTAGAACATACGGTTCTGGAACCTAATGCTCTGATACCACCTGTTGTGGGGACCCGAACGCTAATTCATTCCTTAATCTTCTTTAGGAATAATTCAACCAATTATAATAAACAGGGTCTAAATTTTTTTTTTTTTAAATACAAAGCGCAAACGTAATGTAATTCAATTCAAATTACATATTAAACATGAACATACAAATCTTGTATTATCTACAAGAATTCAACTAGGTTCAACTATATATATCAGTGCTGAATCCTAAGTTACTTCGAAGCCCGGATCTCCACGCTATCTAGTCCAGCCTCGTTCTCTTCTTGACCCTGATTCTATCCCACCTGTTGCCATGCACACATACAAACAAGACAACAGCCGGATAACTCCGGTGAGAATTACATTCTCAGTATAAATCATGTATACATGCAATCATAAAGACCATATAAAAGCATATAACAGATATTTCTAACATGTATTCAAATCAGAATATAAATCCATATCAACAATAAATCCTATTCTAAACATGTACCATCATCAGGAACATAAATCAATATGTACCATATTAAGGAACATAATCAACATAAATCAATGTAAACTGTCAATTAGACTCATGACTCCACATTTAAGACTAGACTCAATTCTAGTCTAGGGATCCCGGTTTCCAGAACTTAGCATTCCCATATCGACTAACAGTAATAGAAAAGACTCCAGTTCTATCCACGTCGATAGGGTATCGATCACCAGTAATAGAATAAATACCAATTCTATCCACATCGATATGGTATCGATCACCAGTAATAGAAGAAGCTCGTATTCTATCCACATCGGTATAGTATCGATCACCAGTAATAGAAAGAACTCCAATTCTATCCACATCGATATGATATCGACCATCAGTAATAGAAGAAGTTATGATTCTATCCACATCGATACGGTACCGATCACCAGTAATAGAAAAAGCTCCGATTCTATCCACATCGATATAATATCGATCATCAGTAATAGAAGAAGTTATAATTCTATCCACATCGATTGCCAAACATCCGGTGACAAACTTTGGCAAAATCGCCAATACACTATCTTGTGACATCGTGCAATGTGCCCGTGGCGATCCCACCACTATCAGGCACTTCTGTCACAAGATTACTCGTCTAATACCTGCTGTCTATAAATCAAGAGAACAAGCACATCAATCAAATCAATACAATAAGGTAAAGTATGTGATTTAGGCAAACTCGAGACAAACCTCACTCGAGTTGTGCAATCCCAACTCGATTCTTTTCTGATTCTGAAGAATTTCGTACGTTTTGTATATATATATATATATACACATTCACGCATGTAAAGCAAATGGCTCATCCTACATGCAACACGTCTCGCGCATATACGCGACCCCAATCGGCGCATATGCGCGAGACACTCGGTCTCCGCGCGTATCCTGCACATCGCCTCGCGCATATGCGCGAGACTCTCTGGAGTTACTCGCATAGGCTTCGCAACTACTGGCGCATATGCGCGCCTCAATCCGGCGCATATGCGCCAAAGCTTCTGTTTCAAACGTTGGCTACTGGACTGCTCGCGCATATGCGCGCACCCAAGTCGCGCATATGCGCGAGACCTACTGTCTCGGAATTTCAATACTCGCACATATGCGCGCCCATCTCGGCGCATATGCGCCCAAGGTTTTGGACATTCCGCGCATGTGCGCGCTTACACGCCGCGCATGTGCGCGAAGGCACACCCTCGCACATGTGCTTTGCGTCTGTTCTCGTCTTTCCCGGTCAACTCCGTTCCGTCAATAATCACTTCAATTAATCAAGAAATCATTCCAGATTGATCTCAGATTACGGTAAATATACCCAAATCATTTCCGATTACGGTAATCAAATTCTCGGGCCTTACAAGTAGCAGGGTCTGATGATGCTTCAGTTGATTGAATGATAGACGGCTGATCAGCTGGCACTTCGTCAGTTGCAACTGAGTGCAGCTGAGCGTCTTCAGTTCGGTTCCAAAACTGCTTGTTCAGTCATGATAACTGACTTCACTGTCTCTTCAGCTGTCAAAATCTCTTGTTTAGTTGTGGAGGGCAACTGAATGGGTTCTTCAAGAGGTTGATCTGGGGCTTGAAAAATTGGTTCTTCAATTGTCAACAACTCTTCAACTACTTCAGTTGCGGATAGTTGAACATCATAGGCAACTGATTTGATTACTTCATCAATGTTGGCCAATGATAATTCAGCGTCTGAATAAAGCGTTGGTTCAGCAGTTGAAGATGGTGCAGGTTGAGCAACAGATGTGGAAGGTTCAGTTGCCTGTTGAGTAGTTTCAGCAGTTGAGTCTTTGGGTGGCTCTTGAACTGACTGTTTTGCTGGCTCGTCTGATGATAATTTGTGAGGACCCGGGCTCTAACTCAATTCTTTTTGGGATTAATTGGATCTTTATTCAAAATGTGGGTCAAATTTTCGCTTTTTAACATTAATTCAAATGTAAACACTAAACATAATATCTTTCTTTATTTAATTACAACACATATAATATACATGTCATGTCTTACTACCAACACATCACTAGGGTTTAATACAAACCATAAACTACGAGTAGTACAAATCTAGTACAACATCACTAGTGATCTTCTGCGCCCGTAGTCACCACGCTATCTTGATCTCTCATCTCTGTCGCGACCCTGATCCTGCCCCACCTATTGTTATGCACACATACAGACATAACAACAGCCGGAAACTCCGGTGAGAACAAATCCCAGTATAAAACATGTATACATGCTGATACGAAATCATAAATCATGCATGAAAGCAATAACAATGGCTCCATAGTCTATGAAACCGGTCTATCTAAACATGCAACTCAAATCAAATCATGTCTTGACTCGAATCGACTCTACTCTAGGGATCCCGGTGTAATAAGACGTCACTGTCTGTCACTTACCTCCCAATCGGGGTAACTGTACGTCTTATTCCTAGACTTCGGTCATGTCTGTATCGAATGTCTACAATCGGAGGATGTCTGCTCCTATGCGTCGATTCACCGAACGTTTAGAAGTTTGACAAATCTGCCAATGACTCTCCTATCTCAAAGGCTTGAATATAAATCTCTAAACAAGACATCATCATATCAAGAGATTTGAATATAAATCTATAAACAAATCATAATCATGTCAAAAGACAAGCAACTAATCTAGTATGTGGTTTTGTTGGGAAACTCAAATTGAATCTCATTTGAGTTGTGTCTTCCCCAAACAAAACATGCATTATACATTCTTGTCGTCGAATAAATCGAAGTCTCGCAGTAGGGATATCGAACCTGTCAATCCAAATCTGAAATGACAATGTGGAGATGCACAATATCAAATCACAACTCAAACTAATACTAGTACGGTTCAATATCAAATCTTGATACAATTCGACGGTATAATGGCATAGTTTCTTGATACCGATCAATTCAAATCTTAACATATATATTCTCAACTCATAGTCAATACCATACCCATTTCAAACTCTGAAAATCTGCATAATCTCATGCACATGTAAGCTGGAATTCCATACAAATTGCATACGACATCCAATAACCGATCCGTTTACGATTCTACGACATCTATAATCTCAAGAACATATAATCACAAACATATCTGAATTTCCTCCACATGTTAACTTCAAAACATGCTGAAAAGATATAGAAAGTATACCCTTTTGGAGCCCTTGTCAAGAAGAACAAGAATCTCAACCTGGATTAAAGTTTGGATATGTAATTCTTTCAAAATCACAACCTTAAAGCATAAGGAGTTGAAGCTTCTCCCCACTCTCTCATGTTTTTAGCTGATGGAAATGGTGAAAGTGAAGATTCAGCACAATTATATATATATATATATGCCATGTGTCTTCATGGAATTCAAAGGTGGATTTCTCGCATGCAGAACCGCGGGTGCGGTCACTCTTCACCGCGGGTGCGCTGTGCCCACGGCATGCCTTTCATTTTCTGAAATTCGACGACCGCAGGGTGCGGTACATATAAGACCACGGGTGCGGTGACATTACCGTGGGTGCGGTTACGTTTGCACCGCGGGTGCGGTGTCATTTCTGTAAATAATTTCCAACTCTCTTGTCCATCAACCGCGGGTGCACTCGTTCTTAGACCGCGGGTGCGGTGACCCTACTGTAAAATGACCAATTTTCTGTCCATGCACCGCGGGTGCGGTGCTTCTCTAGGCGCGGGTGCGGTCCCTTTCTTCGAGCAACACTTCATCTTTTCATTTTATCCACATACAATGTAGGGCATTACATAATTCTTGGGAGGCCGCTGGAGTTATCAGTTCTTGACCTATTTCTCAGTTTTTGATTTCCATTTGTAAAGATAGAAGATCAGAGTCCAGTTGATTATGCACAGCTGTATCATTGAATTCAGTTGGACTGATAGGACCAAAATTCAGTCGCAGTTCAGCAACTATCTTTTGTATCTTCTTAGCTCTCAGTTGATTGAAAAACTAATACTTTCTCTTCAGAGCCTAAACAATTGTAGAAGCCTTGACTACCGTTAGAACAATAGTCTCCAAAATAAATTTCTTCAGTTTAGAATTCTTCTGAAGCTATTTGGCAAATACATCAGTCCTGAACTTCACCCATTCATTGTAGGCTTTGAGCTTGTTCTCTGCTAATTCATTGATCTCTTACCAAATAAGATCAATGTGAGTTTGGATGGCATTGGTTGGCCTGGGTTCTTCTTGCAATTTGCCTTTGCCTTTAGAGTCAGTCAGGACATGAGGAATTCACAACCCTAATGTAGTTGCATCAATCTTTTCTCTGATCAATATTCCCTTAGTTCTGGCAGTAGGTAGGGAAGTGTAGCCATTAATAGTGATCAATGGAGCCTTAACTCCAGCAAGCTTCTTCTTGTCACCAGATTCAGTGACTTTCATATTCTGTATGGTAGTTAGAGGCAATTGATCCTCAGTTGAGGTTCAGTTGGAACAACTTTTAGTGGGATAGCCATGATAGGCTGTTGAGCCCCCGAATGCATCAATTTTTCAGTTGGAATGGTACCAACTGCAACAGTAGGCTTTGTCTTCAAGGTTCGTGGCTTCTTGACGACATTGGGCGATGGAGTCTTTTCTGAGTCAGTTTCACTGACAATCAGCTTGCACTTAAGCACCTTCTTCTGAGTCTCCTTCCGTGCTTTCTTAACTGATTTGGGAGTTCCTTCCATCCCAATCTCCTTCTTCACTTGAATAAACTTCTCAGGAGTCATGTCAAGTTTCTGCTTGGGCGGCTGGACATTTTTGGCATTGAAGATTTTCAGTTTTAATGATTTCTCAAAATCACCAGTCACCATTCCCTTGACCTTCAGCAAATAGCTGAGCTGCACCGCAAAGCCCTTGGATTGATTGGAAGACAGAAACATGTTCCTCAAGATATTGAAAATAATATTCTTCCAGTTCATCTTTCTTTCAGCCATGATTGCAGTCATAGCTTGAAACTTCTCCAGAGTGAGTGCAGCAAAAGATCATGCCTTTGTTAAGAGCCCCTTCGCTACAATATCTGCCAGTAATTGTACTTCGGGCTACAGTTCCTTCTTGGGATCGAAAAATTTGATTTTCCGACCATCAGGAGAGAGTAGAGTTTGCATCTCTTCAACATCAGATGCTTTGACCTCAGAAAGGTTAACTAGCCCATCAGTAGGCAGTTGAAAAAAGTTACAGAAGAAGTCTTGTTCAATGATCAGCAACTGACCATTTACAGTAGTTGCGATACTGTCTTCTTTAGTGACATACCCGGTGGCATAGAGATCATGGATCTCCTTAGGTTAAATTTCTTGAGAAGATAATCCCAGAAATTGTTTCAATCCAGCTGCTTGTAGATTCAAAAAAACGTTTTTGACTTCTTCTTGTTTTAAAGTCAAGACTGAATCAAAATCAATCGCCATAGCGTTCATAACATGACCTGGGATTTGGTTTGCCATTTGAGTGAAATCTGCGAAAAAGAGTATGCTTTGTGTAGAATTTTGCTCTGATTGCTTGAATGTGCGCGTAAGAAGAAAAACTGAATTGGAACGGGTATAGTACTGATGTAAGTGACAGTTCAAATTTTTGGACTGTAAGGCCCGAGAATTTGATTACCGTAATCTGAACTGATTTGGGTATATTTTGTAAGGCCCGAGAATTTGATTATCATAATCAGATTTGTGTTGTTGATAATTAAGGTAGTTGTAGACGCCTTGTATCGGACCGGAAGAGACGAGAAAGTAGATGCAAATTATAGATATGAGATGAACTCGGCGCATATGCGCCACTAGACCGGCGCACATGCGCAAAAAGTACAGAAGTATCGGCGCACTATGCGCGAGATAAGGCGCGGCATATGCGCGACACCTCCAGAACCTTTGGCGCATATGCGCAAGATGAAGCGCGCATATGCGCGAGGTGTTGAATTTGCCTTGGCCGAGACCAGTAGGTCTCGCGCATATGCGCGGGTAATGTCGCCCATATGCGCGAGACGTGTACTTCAAAGAATTACAACACTTGTCCATGCCATGCAATATAAAGGATGTGTGTCTTCATTTCTCTCCTAGCAGCTGAGACCACCGAGAGAAAGAGAAAAGTTCAAGGAAAGGGAAAGTTCTCTTCTTTTAAAGCTAGTTTGTACAAGATTTTCACATCCAAACGTTAATCCGATTTCGGTTTTGAGCTCCTCTCATCAAAAGCTTTAAGGGGATGTAAGTTTCATTCATTTTCAGTATGATTTGAGATATTGATGTTGGGGAAATTGTGAATTACACTAAATTATGTGTTCTTGTGAAGTTAGTGACTATATATTCGTAAACGGATCGATTATCGGATATCATATGCAATTGTTATGATTTTCCAGCATATTTAGAGTTAAATATGCAGATTTTGAGTACTATCATGTGCTTATAATGATGATTATGAGTTGAGACTTATGAATTGGTGATATATGTTGAGAGTTGGATTGACCGGTATCGAGAAATTACGTCGTTATGCCGTCAAATTGTACCGAGATCAAGTATTGAATTGGATATGTGTTGATTGAGATTAGAGATTGATAGAATATGTATCAACATTTTCATTTCAGATTTGATAGTGACAGATTCGTCATCGAGACTTCGACATCGACAGACATTGTGCGACGAAAGGTATAATGCATATTTTGTTTGGGGAAGACACAACTCACATGAGATTTAATTTGAGTTTCCCAACCAAATCACATACTAGAATTGTTGTTTATCTTGTAATATGAATTTGATTTGTTTATAGATTTATATTCAAATCTCTTGATATGATGATCTCTTGTTTAGAGATTTATATTCAAGCCTTTGAGATAGGAGAGTCATTGGCAGACTTGTCAAACTAGATGTTCGGTGGTATCGACGCTTCGGACCAGATTTAATCCGATTGTAGACTTTCGATACAGATATGACCGAAGTCTAGGAATAAGACGTACAGTCACCCCGATTGGGAGGGTAGGTGACATCCATTGACGTCTTATTCACACCGGGATCCCTAGAGTAGAGTCGATTCGAATCAAGACATGATTTGATTTGAATTGCATGTTGAGATAGATCGGTTTTATAGACTATGGAGCCATTGTTATTGCTTTCATGCATGATTTATGATTTCGTATCAGCATGTATACATGTTTTATACTGGGATTTGTTCTCACCGGAGTTTCCGGCTGTTGTTATGTCTGTATGTGTGCATAACAATAGGTGGGGCAGGATCAGGGTCGCGACAGAGATGAGAGATCAAGATAGCGTGGTGACTACGGGCGCCGAAGATCACTAGTGATGTTGTACTAGATTTGTACTACTCGTAGTTTATGGTTTGTATTAAACACTAGTGATGTGTTTGTAGTATAACATGACATGTATATTATATGTGTTGTAATTAAATAAAGAAAGATATTATGCTTAGTATTTACATTTGAATTAATGTTAAAAAGCGAAAATTTGACCCACATTTTGAAGAAAGATCCAATTAATCCCGAAAAAAATTGAGTTAGAGCCCGGGTCCCCACAACAGGTGGTATCAGAGCAGTAGGTTCTGTAGACTGAGATAGAATAGAATGAGTGGGGTAGATCGAGTCTTCTTCCTTGCTTTTGATGTGCTAGCATGATTTAATGCTTTCCTTATTACATGTTGTATTGTTATCTGAATTGATTTACAGCATGTACTTGTAAAGACTGAATCATAACCGATTCTGGATCAGAGGTATATGATCAGAGGAGGGCTGAGACAGATTGTATAGATTGTGTACTAATCTGTTTGATAATCAGATTATGCCGCCTAGAAGAATACCACAACCAGCTGCAGGTCAAGTGCCAGAACAGGGGAGTACATCAGGTACCTAGATGGACGTAACCGCTACCCCGATGGAGACTCTGTTGAAGCGGTTTCAGTCATTCCGACCCCCGACTTTGAAAGCACTGAGAATGCAGCGGATTGCGAAAGCTGGTTGGATGATATAGAGATGTTATTTGAATCACTTGCCTATACAGATGAACGTAGAGTGAAGCTAGTTGGGCATCAATTGCAAGAAGTGGCCAAGAGTTGGTGGCTAACGGCGAAACGAGCCTTAGAACATCGAGGTATTGATATTACTTGGAAAGTTTTTAAAGATGAATTTTATCAACGTTTCTTTCCAGTGTCTTACCGAAAAGATAAAGGGGCAGAATTCGCCAACTTGAGACAGGGCAGTGGAACATAGAGGAGTATGTTGCCAAATTCTCGTCCTTGCTTCGATTTGCGCCACACGTGGCAGGAAATGATGAAGCGGTCGCTGATCAATTCATCAATGGTTTAAACCCTGATATTTTTACTTTGGTGAACACGGAACAACCCAATACCTTTTCTGATGCACTGAACAGAGCAAAAGGAGCAGAGGATGGCTTGATCAGGCAGCGAGGAGCTTCCTATAGTGCTCAGAGTCAGAGACCGCCACAGGCCGCCGTCCAGTTTCCACCACCTCCTCCTCGATTTGATAGTGGAAGCAGTAGTAGTGGCAAGAAGGACTCTTTGAAAGCTAAGGGTAAGCAGTTCAAGAGAGCAGGGAGTAGTTCGTCGAGCTCCAGTGGGTCAAGACAGAGAGGTCCTGGCCAGAGTACAGATGCGACAGGTGTATATTGTACTACTTGTGGAGGCAGACATGCCACAGAGCAGTGTCAGGGAGTGATGGGCAGATGTAACATATGTAAGCAACAGGGACATTTCGCCAGAGTCTGTCCCCAGATAGGTGCACAGAGATTTCAAAGTGCAGGGTCATCAGCATCAGTGACTCAGCCCGAAAGGCAAGCTTCGTCTGTTCATTCCTTCCAGCCGCCGTCCTACACAGTCCCAACCTAGAGCCAGAGGTGGCCAGACAGTGAGCCAACCTCCCAGACAACAAGCTCAGGTGTTTGCATTGACGGAAGAGCAAGCCCAAGATGCACCGGACGATGTGATTGCAGGTAGCTGTTTTCTTTGCGGGTATCCTGCATATGTATTGATATATACAGGTGCATCACATACATTCATATCAGAACGTTTTGCATTGACACATGCATTGCCTGTCGAGTCATTGTCTACTGTACTGTCTATTTCTTCTCCGTTGGGGAGTGTTCTGATATCTGTAACATCAGTTAGACAATGTATACTACAGTTTGAAGGGCATGAGATCGATTTAGAATGTGTTGTACTTGGTTTATCTGATTTTGATTGTATTGTCGGGATTGACATGTTGACTAAGTACAGAGCCACCGTAGACTGTTTTCACAAGATTGTCAGATTCAGACCTGAAATGACAGAAGAGTGGAAATTCTACGGTAAGGGTTCCAGATCTCGGATTCCCTTACTATCTCTGCTTTGACTATGAGTAGATTGTTGCAGAAAGGAGCAGAAGGGTTCCTCATTTATCCTGTAGATCTACAAAAATCGAGCCCGGCATTGGCAGACTTGCCAGTCGTACGGGAGTTTGCAGATGTATTTCCAGATGAGATCCCGGGGTTACCTCCAGCCCGAGAGGTAGATTTTAGCATTGATCTTATTCCAGGTACCGTTCCTATTTCGAGAACTCCATATAGGATGGCGCCAATGGAATTGAAAGAATTGAAAGCACAATTAAAAGATCTTCTAGCCAAGGGATATATCAGACCTAGTGTATCTCCTTGGGGTGCTCCAGTGCTATTTGTGCGAAAGAAAGACGGTTCTATGAGATTATGTATAGATTACAGGCAACTGAACAAGGCAACGATAAAGAACAAATATCCTTTGCCTCGTATCGACGACTTATTTGATCAGTTGCAGGGATCATCTATCTATTCCAAGATCGATCTGAGATCTGGATATCACCTAGCTACGAGTACGAGATATTGATATACCAAAGACAGCATTCCGAACCAGGTATGGACATTACGAATTTATTGTCATGCCTTTTGGTTTAACGAATGCTCCAGTGGTGTTTATGGGACTGATGAACCAAGTCTTTCAGAGATATTTAGATGAGTTTGTAATTGTTTTTATTGATGATATTTTGGTGTACTCTAAGAATCTAAATGAGCATGCCAATCATTTAAGAATTGTGTTGCAAACACTAAGAAATGAAAGATTATATGCGAAACTGTCAAAGTGTGAGTTTTGGCTGAGACAGGTTGTCTTCTTGGGTCATATCATATCTGGAGATGGTATTTCCAGTGGATCCGAGTAAAGTGGAAGCTGTGATCAATTGGCCGAGACCGACTTCGGTGCCTGAGATACGCAGTTTCATGGGTCTAGCAGGGTACTATAGACGATTCATCAAAGATTTCTCCAGCATTGCGAAGCCGATTACCCAGTTAACGCAAAAGAATACACTATTTGTGTGGTCGGAGGATTGCGAGTCTAGCTTCCTAGAGTTGAAGAAGAGGCTGACCCGTGCACCTGTCTTGATGATTCTTTCAGGTACTGGCGATTTCGTTGTAGATTGTGATGCATCTCACAGAGGGCTGGGATGTGTTCTTAAGCAGCGGGTTCATGTGATCGCATATGCCTCTAGACAGCTGAAGCCACACGAGATTCGATACCCCATTCATGATCTTGAATTGGCGGCTATCGTATTTGCATTAAAGAATTGGCGTCATTATCTTTATGGTGAGAAATTTGAGATCTATTCTGATCATAAAAGCCTGAAGTATCTGTTTTCTCAGTCAGAGTTGAACATGAGGCAGCGTAGATGGCTTGATCTATTGAAAGATTTTGATTGCGAAATCAAGTACTATACTGGAAAGTCAAATGCAGCAGCGGACGCCTTGAGTCGCAAGGTATGTTCCTTATCCTTATCGACGATAGGTATTTCGAATTTAGTTGAAGATTGTTGTTTGTCTGGTTTAGCATTTGACACAGATAGTAGACCATTAAGACTTGCCACGATTCAAGTTGAGCCAGATTTGATTATGAAAATCAAAGAAGCTCAAAGAACAGATCAGAATATACAGCAGTCAATTCAGATGGTCAGATCAGGACATCAATCAGAATATCAGGTACATGATTATGTTCTGTACGTAAATGACCGTCTTGTAGTGCTAGATGTATAAGAATTGAAACAACAGATTATGTCAGAAGCACACTGTAGTCGGTTCAGTATTCATCCTGGTGGCAGGAAAATGTACAATGATCTAAAGACACAGTTCTGGTGGAAACAGATGAAGTCAGACATTGCCGAATTTGTGTCTAAGTGTTTAAATTGCCAACAGATGAAAGCTGAGAGAAAGAAGCCCGGAGGTTTACTTCAGAGTTTGTCTATTCCTGAATGGAAATGGGATCACATTTCCATGGATTTCGTGATGAAGTTACCTCGATCATCCCGGGGTTGTGATGCGATTTGGATTGTGATAGACAGATTAACCAAATCAGCGTGTTTTATTCCGTACAGAATGACGTACAGACATGATCAGATGGCTTAGATATATGTTAGAGAGGTAGTCAGATTACATGGTGTGCCGAAGTCTATCGTATTAGATTGTGATCCACGATTCACTTCTCACTTTTGGCACAGTCTGCAGCAGGCCTTAGGTACGACATTACAACTGAGTACTGCTTATCATCCTCAGACCGATGGACAGTCAGAGCGGACTATCCAGACTTTAGAGGACATGTTGAGAGATGTAGTGCTAGATTTCGGCACTAGTTGGCAAGATTCACTACCGTTGTGTGAATTCTCGTACAACAACAGCTATCAAACGAGCATAGAGATGGCACCGTTTGAAGCATTATATGGCAAGAAGTGCAGATCTCCTCTATACTGGGATGATATATCTGATGTACCAGAACTTGGGCCTGATATGATTCGTGAAATGACTGAGAAAGTAAAGATAATTCAGAAGAGGATGAAGACAGCACAGGATAGGCAAGCCAAGTATGCCAATATCAGACGTAGACCATTAGTATTTGAACAAGGAGACAGAGTGTTTTTAAAGATTTAACCTTTCCGAGGTATTGTCAGACTTGGTAAACGCGGGAAATTGTCTCCTAGATACATCGGTCCATATGAAATTCTTGAAAAGATTGGCGATCGAGCCTATCGACTGGCTCTTCCTCCATCTCTATACTGGATACATGACGTTTTTCATGTATCGATGTTGCGTAAATATATGCCTGATGCTTCTCATGTCATTCGGCCTGACGAAGCTGAGCTGGATCAGACGTTGAGTTATATGGAACAACCAATACAGATTCTTGATCGAAAAGAAAAACAGCTCAGAACGAAGACTATTCCACTAGTGAAAGTCCAGTGGAGTCGTCATGGCACTGAAGAAGCGACTTGGGAGACAGAGTCAGAGATGAGACAGAGATATCCCGAGTTATTTCTATGATGTGAGTGTCCATTCCATTTTCGATTACATTGCCTCTTTTACTTGATTTAATTGATTGTCTGCGATTTCGAGGACAAAATCATTTCTTAGAGGGGGAGAAATGTAAGGTCCGAGAATTTGATTATCATAATCAGATTTGTGTTGTTGATAATTAAGGTAGTTGTAAACGCCTGTATCGGACCGGAAGAGACGAGAAAGTAGATGCAAATTATAGATATGAGATGAACTCGGCGCATATGCGCCACTAGACCGGCACACATGCGTGAAAAGTACAGAAGTATCGGCGCACATGCGCGAGATAAGGCGCGCATATGCGCGACACCTCCAGAACCTTTGGCGCATATGCGCAAGATGAAGCGCGCATATGCGCGAGGTGTTGAATTTGCCTTGGCCGAGACCAGTAGGTCTCGCGCATATGCGCGGGTAATGTCGCGCATATGCGCGAGACGTGTACTTCAAAGATAATACAACACTTGTCCTTGCCATGCAATATAAAGGATGTGTGTCTTCATTTCTCTCCTAGCACAGCTGAGACCACCGAGAGAAAGGGAAAAGTTCAAGGAAAGGGAAAGTTCTCTTCTTTTAAAGCTAGTTTGTACAAGATTTTCACATCCAAACGTTAATTCCGATTTCGGTTTTGAGCTCCTCTCATCAAAAGCTTTAAGGGGATGTAAGTTCCATTCATTTCCAGCATGATTTGAGATATTGATGTTGGGGAAATTGTGAATTACACTAGATTATGTGTTCCTGTGAAGTTAGTGACTATATATTCGTAAACGGATCGATTATCGGATATCATATGCAATTGTTATGATTTTCCAGCATATTTAGAGTTAAATATGCAGATTTTGAGTACTATCATGTGCTTATAATGATGATTATGAGTTGAGACTTATGAATTGGTGATATATGTTGAGAGTTGGATTGACCGGTATCGAGAAATTACGTCGTTATGCCGTCAAATTGTACCGAGATCAAGTATTGAATTGGATATGTGTTGATTGAGATTAGAGATTGATAGAATATGTATCAACATTTCCATTTCAGATTTGATAGTGACATATTCAACATCGAGACTTCGACATCGACAGACATTGTGCGACGAAAAGTATAATGCATGTTTTGTTTGGGGAAGACACAACTCAAATGAGATTTAATTTGAATTTCCAAACCAAATCACATACTAGAATTGTTGTTTATCTTGTGATATGAATTTGATTTGTTTATAGATTTATATTCAAATCTCTTGATATAGATATACGGATCTAGTGAGTTCAGTAAACTCATAAAACTGCAATTTCTGGCAATACTGTCAATTCTGACTATTCAATCATATCTTCATGTCGCTCAGATCAACTGCTATATATCATCTACAAATATAATATGCCCCCAAACAATATAAGCTGTCTCAAATACTGTTTTAGAACAATAACAATACTCAAGCAGATACAAAACAACAATCGTATACGATAATCTATAAATTCAGACCAAAAATAAATTTCTGACAATTCTGACATTTCTGAAATTTCTGATCTTTCTGATCTTTCTGATATCGGTATCATTTTCAGCCACTGATCATAATCTCAACTGTGTCAAATTCAATCAGTATACTAACTTCAGATATCATATACTCGGAATACAATCTGTTTCAAATAGGATTCATATCTGAAAATTTCTGTATACAATAATCATAGTTCTCCGAGTATTCAATACAATCTTCAGATATTCGATTCAGTCAATCAGATGCTGTAGGTATATTAAAACATCATAGATACAACGAGCATGAAATCATCATAATATCTCTGAACATACTGAAATATGCCACCGAAAAACACTAAATCAAATGTAACTCCTGGCCCATACTCTTCTACTGATCTTTCAATTCTTTCACTTCGTTCAGTGACATTCTGCATATTCAATATCATTCTGTAATGAGTTCTAATAAAACAAACAGTACTTGATCTCAATTCAATTCTGAAGTCTATCTTTCAATCAGAAGCAAATCCAAAATCTCATCTGGAAAATATCAGCAACTCATACATTATTGGCAAATCTGCCAATTCTAGGCTCGATTTCAGTACATCTACTGAATACATAAGGATACCATCTGCTCCTTTCTGTATCAATCGAGTCATAATCAATACAGATATCAAAGGAATTCTAGATCTAGAATCCTTATCGTGAAATCTCTACTCATCAGCCTTATCTGGTCTGAATCTTATACTCTCCTGACAAGAATCTATAATAGTTCTGTACTTGTTCAGCATATTAATATCAATAATGCGGTCAACTCAGAAATACAAGTACATCATAATCTAACTCGACCTCATTCTCTTCTTACTGTAGTATACCATATTTCACAGAAATCTCTGATATCAATCTTTCTTTTCCAACAAGTAAGGGAATCAATACCACAGTACAATCAGACTCAACAGATACAGCGTATCTCAATGCAACTCAGTCAAAGATACCCGTAGGGAATGCATTAGTATATATCAATACCTATGCAATATAATCATAAAAGAACAGTACCTGCCACTCTATCATCAGGTGTGTCCGGTGTCTGTTCCTCGCTCTTCTGCTCCCTAAAATCTTCGAGAACTTCTCTGAGGACAAACTCTAGCAAGGTGTCCCGGCTGTCTACAAATATGGCAACTACCAGTCACTCCCTGGCATTGCTCTGTGGGATGTCTCCCTCCGCAAGTTCTGCAATATACTCCAGTATGACTCGGGCTCGAACTACTGGAGCTAGATGAACCACTCAGTCCGCTCCCCAACTTCTTGAATGGGTTCTTTCGAGCTTTCCGCAAATCTTGCTTTCCACTCGTACTGCCGCGATCAAATCGGAGAGGGGATTGTTGTACCGGGGGTTGCATCGCACACACCCTTTTTAGTTGTCTAATCAGACTCGCCTCCGCTCTCTTCGCTTTACTCAAGGCATCAACAAAATGGTAAGGTCGCTGCTGCATATTCATCAATGCAACCATCTCCGAGTTCAATCCTCTGATGAACTGATCCGCTACAGCTTCATCATTCCCAATTACATGAGGAGCAAAACGCAGTAGAGTAGAGAATTTAGCAACATATCCTTCAATATTCAGTTGACCTTGTCTCAAATTCTCAAACTCTGCTTTCTTGTCCTGCCGGTACGAAACTGAGAAAAATCTTCGATAAAATTCAGTTCTGAATATTTCCTACGAAATCATTGTACCTCTCTGTTCTAGCATTCTTTTACTTGTAATCCACCAACTTCTTGCAGTCTCTCGTAACTGGTGGAATATCAGTTTAATTCTCTGCTCATCTGAATAATCAAGTAAATCAGACAGTATTTCTATGTCATCAAACCAGTTCTCACAATCTTCAGACGTCTCGACACCACTCAGAATCGGCGACTGAAATAACTGAAATTCTTCCAACTGTATTTCCATCTGAGTTTCTGATACATCTATCTGTTCAGTCGAAGTACTACCCCTTTCTGGAATTCTCCGTGGAGGTATATATGCTTATCAAAGCATTAGTACTCAAATACTACAAATCTGTTCCAATCTTTCTCTGATCATCTTACTGCTGATCATGAATCAGATCTGATTCATCCTCAATGATACATAATCCCAACTCAAATCAGATAATCAGGTAAACATGTATTTCAAAGCAGTAAAGCATAATGTCATGCTAGCACACACAATGTAAGTCAACATTAAAATAAATCTCATGCTAGCAATCACATGCAAGGAAAGAAAACTCACTCTACCCCGCTCCTTCTATTCTATCTCAGTCTACAGAACCTATTGCTCTGATACCACCCTGTTGTGGTGACCCAGACGCTAATCATCTTTGGGATTTAATTATCAAGTAAGATAAACATGGTGTAAAAATTTTTCTTTTTAAAATATAAGTGCGGAACGTAATGGAATTTAACTAATATACATCTCAGTATAAAAGTACAATAATATACAACAATTATTCAAAGTAGTCTAAGGTTCAACTACTAATTTCTAGTATTAAACCAAGTCTACATCCAAGTCCGGAATCACCACTCTAATCTCGATCTCTCATCATCCTCTTGACCCTGATCCTGTCCCACCTGTTGTCATGCACACATACAAACAAGACAACAGCCGGATACTCCGGTGAGAATAAATCCCAGTATAAATAATGTATACATGCAGTTAACTGAATTAACATAAAAGCATGAATTATATCTTATCACATGTAGCATAATCAAACAACATGTATCCATACCAGTCTGTAAATAAAACATGAATCGTCATCTACGAAACATAAATCAATACGGATCTGTAAATCGAATTCTAGTCTCAATATCTAAAACTCGACTCATCTCTCATTCTAATCTAGGGATCCCGGTGAATAAGAACGTAACAAGTCTCCCACCTACTACTACCAGTCGCAGTGGCGGTACGTTCTTATTTCTGGACTTTGGTGTAATCTATATCGAATAGAATGCTATCTGTATCTGAAGCATAACGATATACCAAACGTCCAGTGCCTTGGCGTATCTACCAAGACTAAGCCTATTCTGACAATGTGCAATGGGTCAGTGACAAGTCTGTCAAAATCTAACCCCTCTGTCAGTGACTCTTACTTAATAGCTCTCTGCTTTCTACTTCTAATTCAATAGAATAAACATACTCATTAAAACACCAAGGTATAAAAACAATACCATATAAGTATGTGATTTAGGGAAACTCGAGTTAAATCTAACTCAAGTCGATCTCCCAATTAACATCCATTTATACCTTTCTCTTCTCGGTCTGATGAAGACGAAGTCTTGTATTCCAATCTGTCCATAACCAGTCTGGCAATGACAATCGTATAAATGCAATATCAGTATATAATTCAATTCAAGACCTGTTCTGATCAATACTCAAATCGGTATATAATCTGATCGATATCTGAACAAGGTACAATCTAATTCATATCAATGATATCGTGATACAATCGAAATCATTACTGAATCTGATCAATATCAATCTACTGATGTTTCGACGGCATAACAATACAGTCACGATAACCCCGTCTATCTCAACATCACAGATATAATACCAGAATTCATAACCAGTATCAGTAAAACTCAAAATCTGAATAATAACACAACTCTGATATAGAATCTCAACTAAATCAACTCTGAAATTCATAACAATTTCATAAATAGTCTATTCTTTAATCTGACTTCAGTTATACAATGTCTACTGTAGCAGAAACATCATATCTGATTCATATTCAATTCTGACAATATCATAAATTCAAATCATGTCCAAGCGTAACAAAACTTACGTCCAGTTGTAGCCTGCGTCGATAGGAACACAGTACTGAAGTCGGATTCACAATCGGACGGATGGATCTCCAAAATCTTCAATCACAAATTGGAATCCTTCCTCGGAGCCTTTTCTTGATTCCTCTCTGAATTGTGAAGAATGAATCGATTGTATATCTATATATATACTGCATGCAACATCAGGAAACGTGGCTTATTTTTCAAGCTGCACGTCGCACCGCGGGTGCACTCATTCAGTAACCGCGGGTGCGCTCAGTCCTGTAACGCGGGTGCGCTGACCTCACTGTAGCAGAACCGCGGGTGCGGTCTGTCTAGCACCGCGGGTGCGGTGCCACTTCCGTAATTAATCTCCAACTCTCTGTCCATCAACCGCGGGTGCGGTCTTGTTCGTAGCGCGGGTGCGCTCATGCTACTGTAATTCTTCCACAATTCATGAGCTCAACCGCGGGTGCGGTCCTTTCCTTACCGCGGGTGCGGTCTATTATTCCACAATTCATCAGCTCAACCGCGGGTGCGGTCCTTTCCTTACCGCGGGTGCGGTCTATTATTTCATGCACCACTTCATAATCTCATTTAGTGCTTCTCATTACATGTCATGCATACTCATATCTTCCGAATATCACATCAATGAAGATTAATAAATCTCGAGCCTTACATGATATGTGCAATTGAGGAAACAATTTTCCAAAATACACATGTTTTACTCTGGACAAATCACATAAAATATCTTCACTCATAGGCAAATGGTAAATCCAGGACTACAATGCATTGGATCCTACGTATTTCGAAACTACACCAAACCTCGCCACTTGATGACCCTCGATGGAGTCGGTAAACGAGTCAAAGTGGTAGTGCATTATGTAGAGCCTCCATGTTGTCCCGGGTCAAAGGACTAATAGTGTACAATCATAACCATAGATATTTTCACTTTATACGCGATAACCACTTGGAAAGTCAGAGGGAGGATTATTCAATTGCATCATCAAATTATTATCCATTTTTATGAAAGGACATCTCCATGTACTTACAAATAAAACATGACGTTTACATCACAGATGATAGTCTAAAGCTCCAACAACCTTTATCCTTAGTTTAGGTGGCCGATTCGACTAGGAACCTGTTAAAATATAGGGTACACTTCTTAATGAGTTTCATAATCTTACATTGCAAGGCAGACCTCATGGTACCTATTGTATATTCAAGGGATTTATCTATGCAGAATTTCATGGGTATACAGATAAAGTAAATGACACAATTGGTTAAAACGGTAAAATTTTAATAAAATAAAGATTTTTTTTACATAAAAATCAATAAAGCTCAGGCCACAAGTTGGTTTGCTCAACGTCACTGGTTCTATCATAGTAGATCAACTGTTTTAGGAATGAAACTAAACTCTTGAACTAAATTACTCATACAAACGGCCTCATTTGTTGTATTTGATGTATCTATATATTCGGCCTCAGTGGTTGAATCAGATGTGGTGTCTTGTTGGAACTCTTTCAAAGGACAACACTACCATTGAGCTTAAATAGAAATATAGATGTTGATTTCAAATTATCCACATCTGGTTGGAAGCTATAATCAATATAGTCTTTCAATTTTAATTATCCACTCTGTAAACCAAAAACATATTCTTAGTTCTTCTTAAGCAATTAAGAACGACTTTCACGGATTTTCAATGCAGTGGACCGGGATTCGACTAATATCTGCTTGCAAAGCCAATTCAAGTTCTATATCATGTCCAGTAGATATCATATCATATATTATTTTTAGGATCGGTAGATTGGTTGAGATGTGTTTAGAAGGGAGTGGTTGAATAAACACTCATGATTTTAGAATCTTTTCAAATGAAGTGTTAGTTCTGTGACAAACTGAAACTAGGAATCTTGTCAGTCAATGACAATCAGTATAACTGATAATAATTGCGGAAATAAATTGACTGAAAGATAGATCAATAACTGAAGTAGTAACACAAAGATTTATGAATGTTCGGAGATTGAAATAACTCCTACGACAACCCTTCTATCACAAGGATAGGATATGCACTAAAAGACTTTGATCGATACAAAACTTGTACAAACCCACTTCAGTTTGGATTTAACACTGTCAAAACTGAAACTCTTAGTTCACTAAATATCTCACAGTTCTTCGACTGAACTTAGCACAAACTGATCTAGTTAAGATCAAATAAACAATAAAACGGTTTTTGCTTGTAAGCTCGAAAGGTAGCCACAAATGCTACAAATAAATCAGATACGTGTGAGCTTTTTGATTCTTGAGAAAGAGCGATAAATTCAGCAGGGTAACAGCAAGCTTGAGAGAATAGAGAGATTGATTGTCTGCTCAACTGCTCTTCTAACTTATTTAGAGGCTTCTCTTCAACGGTAACATTCAATATAATTTGAATCAATATATCCATTGATTGCCACGTCAATATTCCTCTGACATTCGTGCACTGTAAGCTCTGAAATGAGGTGTTCCACTACGAGTTGCAGTCTGTTTTGTATTGTTGTTGGTTGAATGTCCTTTTCAACAACTGATGACGTGTACAGCTGGATGAACAGCTGATAAGCTCACAACTGGATATATCAACTGATCAGTTTTCAACTAATCAGTCAGTTGTCTTCGTAAGTTCAGTTCTGCTGGTTCAGTTGCCTTCAATAAACTGCGCATTAATCTTCAGTTAGGCAACTGTCAGTTGATTTATGTAGTTCAGTTACTTCAAGCTACATTATCAGTTAATCAACTAAATTAATCAATTAGTTTGTCAAACAACCGAAATTATGTTTCCAACAATTTCCCCCTTTTTGGTGTTTGACAAAACTTGTGAAGTATGAACTGATCAACTGAACTCAAAATTATTCTTCGAACTCATTGTAGATAAAATAATTCTTCTAGTGCATAGATTCGTAAAAAGAATAAAAAAATAAAGAATTATTGCTATAGTCTTCAACCAACAACTAAATTTGTTAATCTTTATTTCTTCTTCTTTCCTTTGTCTTCTCCTTTCTGATCTTTTGTTTCTCCTATTTCCCCATTTTTGTCAAGCTCATCAACCTTTCTTGAGAAATTCCACGCATCTGAAGATAGATTAGAAACTATATTCATTAGGATATCTTGTAGTAAATCCATTCGTTTTGAAACAGTACTTTCCAGATAATCGAGACGTCTTGCCACTAATGCTTGCGTCTGGAAATGAGCTTCAGTTGAAACTCTATCTTTGCGGAGCTCTTCCATCTGAAAGAATAATGAAGAAACATCCTTCTGGATTTTTTGCAGTTTACCCATGGTATTATCCTTAATAGAATCAATCCTCATAGTTTGCAGGAATTGCGTTGATCGGATGTCAGAAATGGAAGTCATTATACCGACGAGGTTGGTCTGAATAGCTGAAATTTCTTCGAAAAGAGACCCACTTTCTATTGTAATGCCTGGAGACATGGCTCCGGAAGTTTTTGGTTGCTCTCTGTTCTCTCCATCGAAAATGACTAGTGCCCTGTCAGTTGTTTCAGTTGTAGTATTGACCATTACTGAAGTCTCTTTGGTAAGACTTCCTGTTGAGATTGTGGAGGAGAAATTGGATCAGTAGCAGGGTCCGATGATGCTTCATGCGGATGATCAGTTGAAACAGCGGTTATTACTCGGATAGAATGCTCAATTGATGCTTCGGTTGGCTGAATGATAGAAGGATGATCAGCTGACACTTCTTCAGTTGCAACTGAGTGCAGCTGAGCCTCTTCAATTAGTTCAAAAACTGCATGTTCAGTCATGATAATTGACTGATCTGGCTCTTCAATTCTCAGTATTTCTTGTTCAGTTGTAGAGGGCAACTGAACTGGTTCTTCAAGAGGTTGATCTGGGGTTTGAAAAACTGGTTCTTCAGTTGTGAACAACTCTTCAACTGCTTCAGTAGTGGAGAGTGGAACGTCAGAGGCAACTGATTTGATTACTTCATCAATGTTGGCCAGTGATAATTCAGCATCTGTGTAGAGTGCAGCTTCAGCAGTTGTAGACTGAGGAACATCAGTTGGCTTTGATGCATCTTTAGGAAAAAATCAGTCATCTGTTCAGCAAACCTGCACTTGGATCCTTGGATGGCTGATCTGTTTGAGCTGATTGATCAGCTAGCTCATCTGAAGAAAGATCTTGGGAATTTTCTGGAATAATAAGTTCTTGATCCATTTCCCAATTCTTGATATCCATTTTCAGTGATAACAAGTCCATGTCCAGTTGGTCATGAACTGATTTATCATTAAGAGCAGTTGGACTGGTGCGATCGTAGTTCTAACATAGCTGACCGATCAACTGACTCAGTTTCTTTGCCCGTATCTGATCAAAGAAATATTTCTTTCTCTCAAGTGCTTGAACCACCGTGGCAGCTTTGACTATTTTCAGAATAAGTGTTTCCAAGGCAATGAATTTCTTTAAAACTGATTTCTTCCGTAATTGCCTGGCAAACAAACAATTCTAAGCTTTACCCATTCTTCATATGTTCTGAGTTTACCTTCAGAAAATTCATTTACTACCTTCCAAATGATGTCAATTTGCATCTGAATTGTGTTGGTTGGTCTGGGCTCTTCAATCATTTTCTCTTTGCCCTTAGATTCAGTTAGAACATGAGAAATGCTCAGTCCTGACCTTGTCGAGTCCACTTGTTCTCGAATCACTACTCCTTTAGGTCTTGCAATCGGCAAAGGAGTTGGTCTGGTGATAGTGATAAGTGGAGCTTTAACTCCAACGAGCTTCTTCTTTTCCCCAGTTTCAGTGATAGACTTTTTGAGAATTGCAGACAGTGGTAGCTTGTAGAACCCGTAAATCAGTCTACGTATAAGCCATGCATCATTCTAAATGTTTAAATTTAATTGACTTCATTGCATGATTATTTTAAATGCATTTCTTTGAAGTTAATTATTTTATTATTTCAGTTCAGTAGTTTGATTTTTAGCATTTCAGTTATTTCAGTGAGGCCGGACCGGAGTTGGAGTTTTGAGATAGAATTTAAGATTTGAGAAAATATTTCCAGAAGTTAATTTAGCTAGCAAGTAAGTTCATTTAAGTTAATAAGAAGGTTTGAGGAATTTAATTTAAGTTACTTGAGGTGAGTAGGAAATAAGCTCATTTAAGTTGCATAATTAAGGGGTTAGCTCACCAAATTAATTAAAGGATTAGTAAAGTTTTTTAAGGATTATTAATTCACTAGATAATTATTTTTCCCTTCCTTTTATTTAGTGAATTTCGGCCACCCCCCTAGACTATTAAACAATTCATTTGCCTTGCCACCTTTGACCCTTTCTTGTATTTAATTAGGAAGATAATTCTTTGATCTTTCTAGCACCATTTAATGATCTAATTAGCATTATCCTATCCTAGTCTAGCATGTAAAAATCGGCCATCACCATTCTAGAAACACCCAACATAGACTTGATATCAAACAACCATTCAAAATTCAAAAAAAAAGGGAGACTTGGTCATACATTGAACCCCTTTATTATTGGATCTCCCCCTCACTCTCCTAACCATCATTCCCCCTCCCTCATTCACGAAATTCAGAGAATTTTTCAGTAGAAAAACCGTGGGAATTCAGTAGGAAGCAAGGGAGGAAAATCGAGAGTAAAGAAAACAAGAGAAGCGCTCCACCTCCTCCGTGCCGCGTCGTCGTCTTTTCGTTCGTTTTCTTTCGAAACGAAACCAGGAATGTCTAGATTCTTTCAAACCTCAATCAAGTCATATTATAATTTATTTTTCAGTACATGATCATGTTTATTCAAGCAAAAACCGAGATACATGTCAAAACATTTTGAAACAGCACATGCAGAATTTTTGATTTTTCCTTGGCAAGCTTCACGGTTTCTTTTGGTTTGTGAGTTTCAGGTATCGGATCGACTCCAGGCTCCCAAGGCGACTTATATACATGTAATAGGATGCATTAGGACCACATCTGTCCATCGGTTTCAGCCCATGCTCGCTGGAAAGCAATAAATGACAGCAACACCATTTGTGTCCCTTTTTGAATTCGAAAATTCAGTTTGGTTGTCAAGGAGGAAGGATCTGATCTTGGCTGCCCCAAGGGCCTATAGCCATGGTTAGATCACTTCCCTAGCATGTCTAAGACGTGACTAAGTCGCCCTTTTGGTGGCTTGGTCCATGGCTCATCGGTTTTTAAATAAACAACAAGAACATGCCCCTCCCCTCTCGGTTTCCCTTCTTTTGACAGCATCATGTATTTCGAATTGTGTGGTTTGATGTGGATCTTGTTTGGCCTATGGCCCTTAGCCACGGTTCATACCATGCCCCTAGATGTCTAGATTGTGCCATGGTCAATCAAATGGCCACTGGAACGACACGAGACATCAATCGAAGCAACACACTACACACGCATACAAAAGCATTCTCGGTATGAGTTTTCGGTTGTTGCTGGAATGGTGCGAATTATGGCTGGCCAAAAGCCCTTAGCCATGGTTCAAATCATTCCTTAGGATGTTGGTAAGGGTTCTGAGGGGTGGTTCACGCCCTAATGGCCGATAGACTCGAAACCAACACAAGACGCACGGGTGCGCAGCTGCTGGAAATTTACAGCAAGTTGCTGTGTCATTTAGAAGGCTCGTTTGAGTTCTTGGTTGGCTTTTAGCCCATGGCCTTGGACTGGACAGTGCCTCATTGAGTTAGGAAGGTCATGTTTTCGACCGTTTGTCATTCGGATCATTTTTGAGGTCGTACGAGAATTTACGGTGCGATGTGCCCAATTAACTCTCGAAAGAGCGTTTCGTGTTTTGGCCTCCATTCCACCTAGATTTCGACCCTATCATTTTAGGAGCATTATTTTATGATTTTTCATCGTATTTTATTCATGACTATACGTCGGTTCGGTGTCGGTTCAGGTTGGCTCGGAGTCATGATTAAATGCGAAGTCATTAGGCGTCATAGTCGCATCTTTTGAACGTAAATTACATAGTTGGTCAAGTTTAAGCTATTGCATATTTTTCATAGCACAGTTAGGTTGCAGCGAGCCTGAGGACGATCAAATCTAATCCAGTTGGTAAAATTACGGGACATTTTCATTATGCCAGTTAATTATTTTACGTGCATTAAATAGAAAATGATTATTTTCGAGATTTATGCGATATGGCTTGTGGTTCATTCACTATGTGGGAGTGTTATTTTGTACGGTCGCCAGTGACCGATCAGTTCAGTATGGTACCACCCGGTCGCCAGTGATCGGCCAGCTCAGTTCAGTTTCAGCCTCCCCGGTAGCCAGTTACCGATCAGTTCAGCTTATTGCAGGGCCACAGGCGTAAAACATAATCTCAACAGAAAATTTTACCAGTTATTTCAGTACAGGCTGCAAGGAGCAAACAATTTTTTTTTACTGTGATTATCAGTTCAGTTATGCACGTATTATAATTGCTCAGTACAGACTATTTTCAGCATGCCTCAGGACAGGATATGTTAATGCCTCAGGACAGGATATGTTAACTCATGCATATTTTAATTTAGATTTTTACTCGTTACCTGCGTTATATGCATGCTGAGTCTTTAGGCTCACTGGATTTGATTGTTGTAGGTACTGATGAGGCCAGGGCCGAGGGCGGGGACCAGTGAGCCAGCTTGGGTCGGCAGTAGTGGCACCCGTGGACCTCAGAGCAGCAGTTGTTATTTTATTCAGCAAACATTTTATCAGTCGTTGGATATTTTTAAATTGTGATTTTTGGCAAACTTTATTTTCTTCCGCTGCAATATTTTGAAATATTGAACTTGATTCACCAGTGATTTTATGAATGAGGCCACTTAAGTTCTTTTAAAAAGAAAATTTTTAATTTTCCGCAAATATTCAAGCAAGAAGTTTTAGGGTCTCTACAGTTGGTATCAGAGCGGTGGTTCTGTATAGGGTTTCACTTCTACTGACCGCGAGAAGCTCACAAAGCCACGTCTTTGGTCTGTAAGTTTTTCAGTTCAGCATTTTGTTCAGCATTTTAGTTAAAGCATGAATTATTTTGTCAGCATGCTTCCAGATTTTCAGTACTTCAGTGTTCATTTAAAACAAATTATGGAATTATGCATGTTAGTTACGTATGGGTTATGTTGGAACAGTATGCCCCCTAGACGCATTTTAGAGCGCAACAGAGAGGAGGAGCCTCGCCGAGAGGACAGGGAGGAGCGTAGACCGGAGGGAGACCTACCACCTCCTCCACCGCCCCCACCGGACATGAGTGCCCAGATGTTAGCTGGGATGGCACAGTTCTTCGCACAGTTTGCGGGGGATAATGCTACAGCCATAGCCGCTGCCGCAGCCAGGCCGACAGGGCCCGAGGCTGTTTATGAGCGATTCATGAAGATGCGCCCGAAGGAATTCTCTGGGACATCTGACCCCATGGTTGCCGAGGGATGGATCAAATCTCTCGAGGTCATCTTTGAGTTTATGGAGCTGGGGGACGCAGACCGAGTCCGATGTGCCACCTACCTGTTCACTGGAGACGCTCGCTTATGGTGGGAAGGAGCTTCGGTAGCCTTGACTTTGACTACACTTTCATAGACTCGCTTTACGGAAGTTTTCTACTCCAAGTATTTTGCTGAGGAGGTTCGCACCAGGCTTACCACCGAGTTCATGAGTCTGAGACAGGGGGGATATGACGGTTACGGAGTTTATCCGTAAGTTCGAGAGGGGCTGTCACTTTGTGCCCCTGATCGCGAATGATGCCAGAGCCAAGCTGATGCACTTCCTGGTGGGTTTACGGCCGATCTTACGCCGGGATGTTAGGGTATCTGACCCTGCTACTTATGAGATTGCTGTCTCCAAAGCCCTAGCCGCAGAGCAGGATCTGCGGGATATCGAGAGGGATCGCCAGGGCAAGCGCCCAGTCCAGGCACCAGCACCGCCCTCCTCCTCATCAGCATCAGCAGCAGAATAAGAGGCCTTTTCATGGACCGCCCAGGAACCGAGGCCAGCAGCAGCTGGGACGCCCAGCCCCGAGGACTCAGGAGCACCCAGTCTGTCCCAGGTGCTCACGTCGCCATCCTGGAGCATGTATAGCTGGCTCAGGAAAGTGTTTTTAAGTGTGGCAGTCCAGACCACATGTTGCTGCAATGTCCTCAGAGGAATCTGCCTACCCAAGGCAGAGTTTTTGCTCTCCATGCTGCGGAAACCAACCCGGAGACTATGTTGTTGACAGGTACCTTTAAACTTTAAGTTAATATTTGAACTTTCGTGTTTTGGGAATAAGGATTAAGATTGAACTTAGAACTGTGATAGGATTGCGTGCTCTACTCAGTATTAGTTTGGGGATTTAAGTTAGAAGAACTTTAACTTTAGCATGTCTATAAGTTTAGTTCTTGTAGCTACTGGATTCAACTTAGAGCTCCGCTCTTTCAGGGAGAATTTTTATATCTGGTTCCGCTACCAAGGCCTTGATAGATTCAGGGGCCACTCACTCGTTTATTTCGGAGGTCTTTACAAACTTTCTCAAGATCCAGACCATTGGGCTAGATACAGCCTTTTCAGTAGTGTTGCCGTCAGGCGAGGAGATGGCAGCCACCAATGTTATACGATATATAGACCTTGAGCTGCACGGTAATCTTGTTTATGCGGATCTGATTGTGCTACCGATGCCGGAATTTGACATCATCCTAGGCATGGACTGGCTATTGAGGAACAGAGTGTTGATAGACTTCCAGCGGAGATCTGTTCTTGTCCGACCGCCTGGGATGGAGCAATTCTTATTTGAGCCGGACAGGTACTTTCCTTTACCGCGCATTATTCCATATGTTCAGGCTAGGAAGCTCATGCATAGAGGGTGTCGGGCATTTCTAGCAACCTTTTTATCTGTCCCCGAGGAACCCAGCCAGTCAGCCTCAAATGTTCCGATTGTCAGAGATTTCTTAGACGTTTTTCCTGAAGACGTCTCTGGTATTCCACCCGAGAGAGATGTGGAGTTTTCCATCGAGCTTATGCCAGGTACGGCTCCGATATCCAAAGCGCCGTACCGATTAGCACCGACAGAGATGGCAGAGCTTAAGAAGCAGATTCAGGAACTTCTCGACAAGGAGTTCATTCGCCCTAGCTTTTCTCCATGGGGCGCGCCGGTCTTATTTGTGAAAAAGAAGGATGGCTCGATGAGGCTTTGCATTGACTATCGGGAGTTGAACAGGGTTACAGTGAAGAATAAATATCCACTGCCGAGGATTGAGGATCTGTTTGACCAGTTGCAGGGAGCTTCGATTTTCTCCAAGATAGATCTGCGTTCCGGTTATCACCAGTTGAGGGTTAGAGATGCTGATGTCTCGAAGACTGCTTTTAGGACTCGTTATGGCCACTACGAGTTCCTTGTGATGCCGTTCGGACTGACGAATGCGCCACGATCTTCATGGATCTCATGAATCGCGTATTTCAGCCATACCTTGACCAGTTTGTGATAGTGTTCATAGATGACATTCTCGTCTACTCCAAGAGTCGGGAAGAGCACAGCAGATATCTGACCACAGTGTTGCAGACATTGCAGAAGCACAAATTATTCGCAAAGTTCAGTAAATGCGAATTCTGGTTAGAGAAGGTGGCGTTCTTAGGCCACATCATTTCTAGCAGTGGTATTGAAGTAGACCCAGCAAAAGTTGCAGCAGTCAGAGATTGGGTTGTGCCTCAGAATGCATCAGAGATCCGCAGTTTTCTTGGCTTAGCAGGATATTATCGGAAGTTCATTAAGGGATTCTCTTCCATTGCCGTTCCACTCACAGCACTGACCAAGAAAAATGTGAAATTTGTTTGGAGCTAGGAGTGTCAGAAGAGCTTCGATACTTTGAAGCAAGCTCTTATCTAAGCACCAGTTTTGGCCATGCCATCAGGGCCCGGCGAGTTTGTCTTTTATACCGATGCTTCGAAGCTCGGTTTAGGTGCAGTTCTGATGCAGCATGGGAGAGTGATAGCGTATGCTTCTCGACAGCTGAAAATCCACGAGAAGAACTACCCTACCCATGATCTAGAGTTGGCCGCCGTAGTTTTTGCCTTGAAGATTTGGAGGCACTATCTGTATGGAGAGAAATGCCAGATCTTTACCGACCACAAGAGCCTCAAGTATTTCTTCACGCAGAAGGAGCTGAACATGCGTCAGAGGCGTTGGTTGGAGCTTGTGAAAGACTACGATTGTGACATTAGCTACCACCCGGGTAAAGCTAATGTAGTTGCGGATGCTTTGAGCAGGAAAGTCGCAGTGATGGCTCATTTGACGATTCAGAAACCTCTTCAGATCGAGATGCAGAGGTTTGATCTTGAGGCTTACCCTCGAGGTAGAGTTCCTCGTCTATCTACCTTGACCATTCAGTCTTCCCTTTCGGACCGTATTCGCAGTGGTGGTCAGGCCGCAGATGAGCAGTTGGCACAGTGGAAGAAGAGAGATGAAGCCAAGGGCAGTGTTTTGTATTCAGTCAGCGACGGTATTGTGAGATACCGAGATAGGATATGGGTTCCTAGCAGTGATTCTATCCGAGCAGACATCTTATCAAGGCCCATACGTCCCGTACTCCATTCACCCTGGGAGTACGAAGATGTACAAAGATCTGCAGCTATTGTATTGGTGGCCAGGGATGAAGAAGGACATCAGGCGTTTTGTATCCGAGTGCCTGACTTGCCAGTTAGTGAAGGCCGAGCATCAGAGACCAGCAGGTTTGCTCAAGCCTCTTCCTATTCCTGAGTTGAAGTGGGAGAACATTACCATGGATTTTGTGACCGGATTGCCGAAGTCAGCCAGAGGATCGAATGCCATCTGGGTGATTGTAGATCGTCTTACCAAATCAGCGCACTTCTTGCCTATTAAGACGACTTTTACCATGGTTCAGTATGCAGAGCTGTATATCCGAGAGATAGTCCGACTCCATGGTATTCCAGTTTCTATCGTATCCGACAGAGATCCCAGATTCACTTCCTCATTTTGGAAGAGTTTGCATTCGACTTTGGGTACGAAGTTGCTGTTTAGCACAGCTTTCCATTCGCAGACTGATGGGCAATCAGAGCGAGTTATTCAGATTTTGGAGGATCTTCTTCGCGCTTGCATCATTGATTTCTCAAGGAGTTGGGAGTCGAACTTACCATTGGTTGAGTTCACCTATAACAACAGCTTCCAGTCTTCTATTGGTATGGCTCCGTATGAGGCACTGTATGGCCGCAAGTGCAGATCTCCTGTTCATTGGGATGAAGTAGGAGAGAGAGCAGAGTTGGGTCCAGAGATTGTCCAGCAGGCAGCAGAGGTAGTAGTCAAGATCCGTGATAGGATGAGGACTGCTCAGAGCCGACAGAAGAGTTATGTCGATCAGCGGAGGAGAGAGTTAGAGTTTGCAGTGGGCGATCATGTCTTTGTGAAAGTGGCACCTATGAAGGGTGTCATGAGGTTTGGCAAGAAAGGGAAGCTCAGTCCGAGATTCATTGGACCGTTTGAGATCCTTGACAGAGTTGGGACGCTTGCTTATCGTGTGGCTCTTCCGCCGAATCTGACCGGAGTACACAATGTCTTTCACGTCTCCATGCTGAGAAAGTAAATGGCGAACCCTTCGCATGTCCTGAACTTTGAGCCGTTGCAGCTTACTCCGAACTTATCTTATGAGGAGAGACCGGTGCAGATCCTAGACCGGCAGGAGAAGAAACTTCGGAACAAGTTGGTTAAGCGAGTCAAAGTAAAATGGCTCAACCATTCAGAGGAGGAAGCTACGTGGGAGTCTGAGCCGGAGATGAGAGAGCGTTACCCCGAGTTATTCGATGAGTTCTAATTTCGAGGACGAAATTTCTTTTAAGGGGGAAGGATTGTAGAACCCGTAAATCAGTCTACGTATAAGCCATGCATCATTCTAGATTTTTAAATTTAATTGACTTCATTGCATGATTATTTTAAATGCATTTCTTTGAAGTTAATTATTTTATTATTTCAGTTCAGTAGTTTGATTTTTAGCATTTCACTTATTTCAGTGACGCCGGACCGAAGTTGAGTTTTGAGATAGAATTTAAGATTTGAGAAAATATTTTCAGAAGTTAATTTAGCTAGCAAGTAAGTTCATTTAGGTTAATAAGAAGGTTTGAGGATTTAATTTAAATTACTTGAGGTGAGTAGAAAATAAGCTCATTTAAGTTGCATAATTAAGGGGTTAGCTCACCAAATTAATTAAAGGATTATTAAAGTTTTTTAAGGGTTATTAATTCACTATATAATTATTTTTTTCTTCCTTTTATTTAGTGAATTTCGGCCACCAAATCGGCCATCACCATTCTAGAAACACCCAACATAGACTTGATATCAAACAACCATTCAAAATTCAAAAAAAAAGGGAGACTTGGTCATACATTGAACCCCTTTATTATTGGATCTCCCCCTCACTCTCCTAACCATCATTCCCCCTCCCTCATTCACGAAATTCAGAGAATTTTTCAGTAGAAAAACCGTGGGAATTCAGTAGGAAGCAAGGGAGGAAAATCGAGAGTAAAGAAAACAAGAGAAGCGCTCCACCTCCTCCGTGCCGCGTCGTCGTCGTTTCGTTCGTTTTCTTTCGAAACGAAACCAGGAATGTCTAGATTCTTTCAAACCTCAATCAAGTTATATTATCATTTATTTTTCAGTACATGATCATGTTTATTCAAGCAAAAACCGAGATACATGTCAAAACATTTTGAAACAGCAAATGCAGAAATTTCGATTTTTCCTTGGCAAGCTTCACGGTTTCTTTTGGTTTGTGATTTTCAGGTATCGGATCGACTCCAAGCTCCCAAGGCGACTTATATACATGTAATAGGATGCATTAGGACCACATCTGTCCATCGGTTTCAGCCCATGCTCGCTGAAAAGCAAGAAATGACAGCAACACCATGTGTGTCCCTTTTTGAGTTCGAAAATTCAGTTTGGTTGTCAAGGAGGAAGGATCTGATCTTGGCTGCCCCAAGGGCCTATAGCCATGGTTAGATCACTTCCCTAGCATGTCTAAGACGTGACTAAGTCGCCCTTTTGGTGGCTTGGTCCATGGCTCATCGGTTTTTAAATAAACAACAAGAACAGCCCCTCCCCTCTCGGTTTCCCTTCTTTTGACAGCATCATGTATTTCGAATTGTGTGGTTTGATGTGGATCTTGGTTGGCCTATTGGCCCTTAGCCACGGTTCAATAATGCCCCTAGATGTCTAGATCGTGCCATGGTCAATCAAATGGCCACTGGAACGACATGAGACATCAATCGAAGCAACACACTACACACGCATACAAAAGCATTCTCGGTATGAGTTTTCGGTTGTTGCTGGAATGGTGCGAATTATGGCTGGCCAAAAGCCCTTAGCCGTGGTTCAAATCATTCCTTAGGATGTTGGTAAGGGTCTCTGGTGGGTGTTTCACGCCCCAATGGCCGATAGACTCGAAACCAACACAAGACGCACGGGTGCGCAGCTGCTGGAAATTTACAGCAAGTTGCTGTGTCGTTTAGAAGGCTCGTTTGAGTTCTTGGTTGGCTTTTAGCCCATGGCCTTGGACTGGACAGTGCCTCATTGAGTTAGGAAGGTCATGTTTTTGACCGTTCGTCATTCGGATCATTTTTGAGGTCGTACGAGAATTTATGGTGCGATGTGCCAAATTAACTCTCGAAAGAGCGTTTCGTGTTTTTGCCTCCATTCCACCTAGATTTCGACCCTATCATTTTAGGAGCATTATTTTATGATTTTTCAGCGTATTTTAATCATGACTATACGTCGGTTCGGTGTCGGTTCAGGTTGGCTCGGAGTCATGATTAAATGCGAAGTCATTAGGCGTCATAGTCGCATCTTTTGAACGTAAATTACATAGTTGGTCAAGTTTAAGCTATTGCATATTTTTCATAGCATAGTTAGATTGCAGCAAGCCTGGGGACGATCCAATCCAATCCAGTTGGTAAAATTACGAGACATTTTCATTATGCCAGTTAATTATTTTACGTGCATTAAATAGAAAATGATTATTTTCGAGATTTATGCGATATGGCTTGTGGTTCATTCACTATGTGGGAGTGTTATTTTATACGGTCGCCAGTGACCGATCAGTTCAGTATGGTACCACCCGGTCGCCAGTGACCGGCCAGCTCAGTTCAGTTTCAGCCTCCCCGGTAGCCAGTTACCGATCAGTTCAGCTTAGTGCAGTGGCCACAGGCGTAAAACATAATCTCAACAGAAAATTTTACCAGTTATTTCAGTACAAGCTCCAAGGAGCAAACATTTTTTTTTAGTGTGATTATCAGTTCAGTTATGCACGTATTATAATTGCTCAGTACAGACTATTTTCAGCATGCCTCAGGACAGGATATGTTAATGCCTCAGGACAGGATATGTTAACTCATGCATATTTAATTCAGATTTTTACTCGTTACCTGCGTTATATGCATGCTGAGTCTTTAGGCTCACTAGACTTGATTGTTGTAGGTACTGATGAGGCCAGGGCCGAGGGCAGGGACCAGTGAGCCAGCTTGGGTCGGCAGTAGCGGCACCCGATGGGTCGGCAGTAGTGGCACCCGAGGACATCAGAGCAGCAGTTGTTATTTTATTCCGCAAACATTTTATCAGTTGTTGGATATTTTTAAATTGTGATTTTTGGCAAACTTTATTTTCTTCCGCTGCAATATTTTGAAATATTGAACTTGATTCAACAGTGATTTTATGAATGAGGCCACTTAAGTTCTTTTAAAAAGAAAATTTTTAATTTTCCGCAAATATTCAAGCAAGAAGTTTTAGGGTCTCTACATAGCTGATCATCAGTTGACATCTCAACTGGTACAGTTCTGAGTGGAGTAGCCTTGATCGGCTGTTTAGCTCCATATTGGATGGTCCTATCAGACGGGATGGTGGCCCACATCCATCACTGATTTAGTCTTTCTGGTCCTGGGTTTCTTGGAAATTTTGGGAGATGGAGTCCTCTCAGAGTCACTTTCACTGATAATCAGTTTACGTTTAAGCATCTTTTTCTGAGTCTCCAGTCCGAGCTTTTTTAACTGATTTGGGAGCTCCTTGCATCCCAATCTCCTTCTTCACTTGAACAAACTTCTCAGGAGTCATGTCCATTTTTTTTTTGGTGGCTAGACATTTTTTGCATTTAAGATTTTCAGTTTTGACGATCTTTCAAAATCATCGGTTACCAGTCCCTTCACTTTCAGCAAATAGCTGAGCTGCACCGCATAACCTTTTGATTGTTTGGAAGATTGAAACATGTTCCTCAAGATGTTGAAAATTATGTTCTTCCAGTTCATCTTTCTTTTAGCCATGATTGCAGTCATAGCTTGAAATTTCTCCAGAGTAAGTGCAGCAAAGGATCCAGCCTTTGCTAAATCCCTTTGGCTACTATATCTGCCAGCAGTTGCACCTCTGGCTTCAGCTCCTTCTTGGTATCGAAAACTTTGATTTTCCGATCATCAGCAGACAGAAGGGTTTGCATCTCTTCAACATCAGATGATTTTACTTCCGAGAGGTTAACTAGCACATCAGTAGGCATTTGAAATAGGTTGCAGAAGAAATCTTCGTCAATGATCAGCAGCTGACCATTTATAGTAGTTTGCGATACTGCCTTCTTCAGTGTCATAGCCGCTGGCATAGAGATCATGGATCACTTTTGTATAGATTTCTTGAGAAGATAATCCCAAGAATTGTTTCAATCCTGTTGCTTCCAGTTTGATGAAGATATTCTTCACAACTTCATATGATACAGTCATAACTGAATCAAAGTCATTCGCCATAGCGTTCATGACATGAGCTGAGATCTGATTTGCCATTTGAATCAATGTTTTTTTGCGAGAAAGAAAACTCAAATTTGTTTTTTCTCTGTAAATTTGAATTAAGCGTAAGGAGATAAAAACTAAATTAGAGCGGGTATAGTACTGATGTAAGTGACTATTCATATTTTTGGACACGTTTCAGTCCAGGAAAATTTGAATTAAAAACGTGTGTACGGGTGATAAAAACGTGTATAGAATATGAATGGATTATGTGGTCCATGTTTCAAAATACTATTCATTGAAAGACAACAATTAATGCTTCGACAAACAGTCACATCATTTAATATAGAATATAATTCGAATTATCAGTTAACATATTTGAGAAGATCAGTTGGGTCAGCAACTGAGTTACCAGTTGAAAACTTAGTCAGTTCAGTTGAAGACCAACTGACTATTGTCTTCTCAGTTAACTTTTTGTTCGATATCCCCCTCAATAAATGCAAATAAATAATGGTAAGAGAAACTTAGTCTGAATCAGTTAAGGCCAGATGACTCTTTGTCTTCCTTCTGTCTCTTTAAGATTTGTCTATAAATTAAGATCATTGTTATTTGGTAATGACATCTGAACTCCAATGGATTGTGAAAGCAGCACACACGTCCCTCATCCTTCATGGACGCCTCGACGTAGTCAGAGATTGAAAAGAGATGCTGAAGAATACGTCTTTACAAAGGTTATGTCCGTTTGGACTACCGCTCACGTCATTCAATCAATCAATACTTGAGAATTCCCTACTTCTGCTAAGCAGATATCACTTGCAAGGAAGCTTAAAAGGCTTGCTCAAGTCGATCATATATCCGAGCTAGTCAAGGATGATGTGATGATCCACATGATACAGTTGAAGGAATTGGCACTTGCTTCAGAGAATTGTTAATGCCGAAACCTTCAGGAATATTAGGAGTCATGACTTGAATAATTGGTTGATGTTATGGCAAGATGCCGTAGAAAGTGGACTAAATGATGTTGTATGATATCGATTTATTCTTAATAAAATCTTGATTTGTATCATTGCTATTGTCAATTTGTCTTTCTGCAAAACTTTACTTTCATCAGTTGATAAATAGTTAACGAACTGAATACAATAACTGATAAATGACTAACTGACATCAGTTGACAAACAGTTAACGAACTGAATATATTAACTAATAAATGACTAACTCACATCAGTTGATAAACATTTAAATAATAAATGACAAACTGAATGAACAGCTATTGACAAAGCATCAATAAAACTGATATAATTAAATAAATCAATTAAACCAAGTATATTGCGAAAGTGAGAAAAGTTATAGCTGGTGGTAATGATGCAACTCAAATCTTTTAAACCGCACAACAGCTCAAGCACCACGGTTCGATTGTTCTACCAAGAAATGACAATTATTGCACCTAACAATATCCCTCCCAATAATTGAACTCTTTGCAATCAATGGAAATCGAACCCATGACCTTGGCTCTGATACCACTTGTTAGGATCGGTAGATTGGTTGAGATGTGTTTAGAAGGGAGGGATTGAATAAACACTCACGATTTTAGAATATTTTCGAATGAAGTGTCAGTTCTGTGACAAACTGAAACTAAGAATCTTTTCAGTCAATGACAATCATTTTAACTGATAATAGTTGCGGAAATAAACTGAAGTAGTAACACAAAGATTTATGGATGTTCGAAGATTGAAATAACTCCTACGTCACTCCTTCTATAACAAGGAAAGGATATGCACTAAAAGACTTTGATCGATACAAAACTTGTACAGACCTACTTCAGTTTAGACTTAATATTGACAAAACTGAAATTATTAGTTTACTAAATATCTCACAGTTTTGCGACTGAACTTAGCACAAACTGATCTAGTTAAGATCAAATAAACAATAAAACGGTTTTTGCTTGTAAGCTCGAAAGGTAGCCTCAAATGATACAAATAAATCAGATTAATGTGAGCTTTTTGATTCTTGAGTAAGAGCGATAAATTCAGCAGGGTATCAGCAAACTTGAGAGAATAGATAGATCGATTGTCTGCTCAACTACTCTTCTCATGTATTTATAGGCTTCTCTTCAACGGTAACATTAAATATAATTTGAATCAATATATCCGTTGATTGCCAGATCAATATTCCTCTGACATTCGTACACTGTAAGCTCTGAAATGCGGCATTCCACTACGAGTTGCAGTCTGCTTTGTACTGTTGTCGGTTAATGTCCTTTTCAACAACTGGTGACGTGTAAAGCTGAATGATTAGCTGATAAGCTCACAACTGAATATATCAACTGATTAGTTAGTTGTCTTTGTAAGTTCAGTTCAGCTGGTTTTCAATTGCCTTCAATAAACTGCGCATTAATCTTAAATTAGGCAATTGTCAGTTGATTTATGTAGTTCAGTTACTTGAAGCTACTTGATCAGTTAGTCCAATAAATTAATTACTTAGTTTGTCAAACAACCGAAATTAAGTTTCCAACAATTATACTGCCTTAGAAGAAGCATATGAGATGAGGCTCATGTTTCTATCTCATCATCAGTCTTAGGCTAATAGACTAGATATAGTCACACCATAACACATTGTGAGGCATCATCTCTTGGATTATTTCATATAGAATCTCCTTATTATGGTAACGATTTAATTGGATTTGGTGAGCCCTAGAATCCTCTCTGATCTATCTCTATAAAACTGTATTTCAAATACATAGGATGCTTTACCCATATCCTTCATAGAAAATTTACTAGCTAACCATACTTTAGTTGACTGCTACATCCATACATCATTTCCAATGAGTCGTACGCCTTTAATATAAAGTACTAGAAATGTTACTACACTCACACTAACCTCTTTGTATACACATGGTTCCTCGGGGTTTTTACAAAATCAAACTCTTTGACTGTGTTGTAAAATCTGAAGTGCAACTCCTTGATTCCTATTTGAGTCCACAAGAGGAATATATGAAGTTTGCATACTTTATACGCACTTCCTACTTATGTGATTCCTTTAGGTTGGGACATGTAAATCTTTTTCTTAATGCTAGCATTAAGAACAATGTCTTCACATCGTTTGTCATATTTAATAGTCATATCAAGCAACTATGGCTTGCAATATTCTAATAAACTTGAACATTGCGACTGGAGAAAAAGTTTCCTCATAGCAAATTCGAACTATGTAACCTGACGGCATGCAATCTAGGGTTTTATTTAAAATAGGTGTTTAATGATTTTTATGCATTGATAGCATTATTATGGCATGGATAGATGTTTATTTCTTGGTTATTTAAAGTTTCATGCATTAGGGTGTAAAGTTGCATTTCGCGCTCGAACAAGTAACGGAGACCGGGGATAATCAAGAGGAATATTTCTATTGAATAATTATTTTTAATTATATATTATATGGTATATTTAAGGGAGAAATTCGAAAATGGGCCTTGGTTGGGTATTCGCCGGGCCGTATTTTAAATCGGTAAGCAAATTTTATCGATTCGGATGATTTTGATGGTTCGGGCAAAATTTTAAAAAACATACCAAAATGAAATATTTTTTGAGAGTGTTATTGGGCTTGATGGATTTATTTTAGAGCTTAATGGGCCCAAAACCCTTTTAACCCTTTAAATTTTAATTAAAGGCCCATTAGTGCGTTATTTTTGACTAAAACCTAAAGAAGCTAAACCATAAACCTAATTACGTCAAGTGGTCGTCCCCTCCCTCTCATTCAGCAGCTTTTCGAAAAAAAATACAGCAGCCTCTCGATTTTCTCCCTAGCTTTCAAAATTAATTCTTTCCCGCCTCTCTGGTGCAAGTCCTACGCGCATATCTTCAAAATTTTGAGCCCACAAATGTTAAGGCACACAATGTGTCTCTTTCTCTCATCATTTACACCATTTATGTAGAACCCGTAAGTCAGTAGACGTATAAGCCGTGCATAATTCTAGATTTTTAAATTTAATTGACTTCATTGCATGATTATTTTAAATGCATTTATTTGAAGTTAATTATTTTATTATTTCAGTTCAGTAGTTTGATTTTTAGCATTTCAGTTATTTCAGTGAGGCCGGACCGGAGTTGGAGTTTTGAGATAGAATTTAAGATTCGAGAAATATTTCCAGAAGTTAATTTAGCTAGCAACCAAGTTCATTTAAGTTAGAAAGGGAGGTTTGAGGATTTAATTTAATTATTTGAGGTGATTAAGAAATGAACTCATTTAAGTTATTAAATTAATGGGTTAGCTCACTAAAATTATTTAAAGGATTAGTAAGGCTTTCAAGGATTATTAGTTGACTAGATAACCAACATTTCCCCTTTATTTTATTATGCATTTTTCGGCCACCCTTAGTTGCTAGAAGATTCATTTTCCAACTCATCAACTTTGACCAATTCTTTGCATGTAATTAGTAGGATAATTCTAGGATTTTTGGGAGCACAATTTAATTAATTAATGGACATATCCTAGACTAGAAAACAAGCTAATATTCGGCCACCTCATCCCCAAGTAGACTTGATATCAAACAACAATTCAAATTTCAAAGGAGAGTGGACTTAGTCTTGATTCATTCCTTATATCTTGCACCATTTCTCCTCACCTTCCTAACCATTTTTCCCCCTCTCTTTTATTTCGAAATCTGAGTGAAATTTTAAGCTGAGAACCGTGGGAATCCAGTAGGAAAATAAGGGAGAGAAATCGAGAGCAAGAAAGGTGGACAAGAAGCGCTCCACCTCCTCCGTGCCGCGTCGTCGTCGTTTCGTTCGTTTTCTTTCGAAACGAAACCAGGCATGTCTAGATCTCTTTCAAACCTCAATCAAGTCATATTATTAATTATTTTTCAGTACATGATCAGATTTTATCATTTCAAAAACCGAAATTTTCAGCAAAACAAGAAAGAAAATTCTGCACAGATTTTTTATCGACTTCCATGCTTCACGATTGGTATGTTTTGTTTCGATTTCAGGGATGGATCGTTCCAGGGGCTCGAGGCTTCATATAGACATGTACTAGGACATGTTAGGGCCATGATAGATCGTGAGTTTCAGTTCCATACATGCTGGAACGAGCACATGACAGCAACCTCCCCATTAGTGCAGAATGTTGTTCGAAAAATTCAGTTTCTTGTCATGGAGGAAGGATCTGATCTTGACTGCCCCAAGGGCCTATAGCCATGGTTGGATCATATCCCTAGCATGTCTAAGACGTGACTAAGTTGCCCTTTTGGTGGCTTGGTCCATGGTTCATCGGTTTTTAATAAAAACGTCAAAACAGCCCCTATACCCCTTCGGCTTCTTCATTTGTTCAGCTTTTGGTTCGTTCTTTTGTTGCTTGGTATGGATCTTGGTTGGCCTATGGCCCTTAGCCACGGTTCATATCATGCTCCTAGATGTCTAGATCGTGCCATGGTCAATCAAATGGCCACTGGAATGACGCAAGACATCGATCATAGCATAAACACTACACACGCATTCAAGATGCTCTCGGTTGGACCCTTCGGTTGAGTTATGGTGTGATGCGGATTGTGGCTGGCCTAGGGCCCTTAGCCATGGTTCAAATCATTCCTTGGGATGTTGGTAAGAGTCTCTGGTCGGTGGTTCACTCCCCTAATGGTCGATAGTCTCGAAACCAATGCAAGTCTTGTAGTTGCGCAGCTGCTGGAAATTACAGCAAGTTGCTGTGTCAGTTCAGAGGCTCGTTCGATTTCTTGGTTGGCTTTTAGCCCATGGCCTTGGACTGGACAGTGCCTCATTGAGTTAGGAAGGTCATGTTTTCGACCGTTCGTCATTTGGATCATTTTTGAGGTCGTACGAGAATTTACGGTGCAATGTTCCAAATTGACTCTCGAAAGAGCGTTTCGTGTTTTGGCCTCCATTCCACCTAGATTTCGACCCTATCATTTTAGGAACATTATTTTATGATTTTTCAGCGTATTTTAATCATGACTATACGTCGGTTCAGTGTCGGTTCAGGTTGGCTCGGAGTCATGATTAAATGCGAAGTCATTAGGCGTCATAGTCGCATCTTTTGAACGTAAATTGCATAGTTGGTCAAGTTTAAGCTATTGCATAATTTTCATGGCACAGTTAGGTTGCAGCGAGCCTGGGAACGATCCAATCCAGTTGGTAAAATTACGGGACATTTTCATTATGCCAGTTAATTATTTTACGTGCATTAAATAGAAAATGATTATTTTTGAGATTTATGCGATATGGCTTGTGGTTCATTCACTATGTGGGAGTGTTATTTTATACGGTCGCCAGGGACCGATCAGTTCAGTATGGTACCACCCGGTCGCCAGTGACCGGCCAGCTCAGTTCAGTTTCAGCCTCCCCGGTAGCCAGTTACCGATCAGTTCAGCTTAGTGCAGTGGCCACAGGCGTAAAACATAATCTCAACAGAAAATTTTACCAGATATTTCAGTACAGGCTCCAAGGAGCAAATATTTTTACAGTGATTTCCAGTTCAATTATGCACGTATTATAATTGCTCAGTACAGATTATTTTCAGTATGCCTCAGGACAGGATATGTTAACTCATGCATATTTTAATTCAGATTTTTACTCGTTACCTGTGATATATGCATGCTGAGTCTTTAGGCTCACTAGACTTGATTGTTGTAGGTACTGATGAGGCCAGGGCCGAGGGCGGGGACCAGTGAGCCAGCTTAGGTTGGCAGTAGTGGCACCCGAGGACCTCAGAGCAGCAGTTGTTATTTTTTTCCGCAAACAATTTTATCAGTCGTTGGATATTTTTAAATCGTTGTTGTTGGCAAAACTTTAATTTTCTTCCGCTGCAATATTTTGAAATATTGAACTTGATTCACCAGTGATTTTATGAATGAGGCCATTTAAGTTCTTTTAAAAAGAAAATTTTAAATTTTCAGCAAATTTTCAAGAAAGGAGTTTTAGGCCCTTCACAATTTATATGCTGGTATATATGTATTTACATGAGGAATTCTTTGATTTATCATGTGGTGTCATTGTTGCAAAGTTTTGACATGAAATATGCATTATCTTGACTCATACTCACGTTTTTCCTTGTATTTTGTAAGGGGCTGCTGAGTCATGACCCTAAGGGACTTTTCACGTCAAGGACTAGGATGTCAAGGGGCTGGAGTCGGCTAGGGGTCGAGAGTTGTGAGGGACAATCTATACTTTGTGGTTCTTTGGCTCGGGTAGGGCTAGATCAAAGGATTTGGTTGTGCCGCTATGCATGGCTCGATTCCAGCCAGGAAGCTGACCCTCTTGGGTCGTAACAGGCCTGGGAGAGGGCCGTGAGTATCTTTTCGTGCTCCATAAGCTGATCGAAGGGTAGGTGGAATGGTGGCTCGGTTGGTTTGACGTTAAGGGCAATCGGGTTGTTGTGCATGTTTGCGAGCTTGCGGGCAGGGAGAATGGTTAGGTTTCTCCAGGAAGGTGCCCACGGCTTGGTCATGGTCTTAGGGTGGTCTAGTTCAGGGCTGGTCCAGTGTAGAGTTGAGCTAGGGTCGAAATTTAAAACAAAGATACACTAGGGTTTGGGCTGTTCTTAGTGCAGAAAATTTCAGTAAGCACGAGGGGATTTTAGAGGGTTCCTAATGATGTGAAATTAATTTTACGGGTGTGGTTAAGTATTATTAAGTCATGGTTTAAGTTGTGAAAAATTTGGTTAAGTTTTGTGTTGATTCGGGTTAAAACGGGGACCTCGGTCCAAATTTTAAAACGAATCGTATAAGTTTTTAAAAGGGCTCAAATTTACGTCTAATAAATTCTTATTATTATGTTTTGATGTGTTTTAAGGAGTTTGGTAGGCTTCGAGCCGAAATTTTGTGGTCCAGGGGTAAAATGGTCAACTAGGGTTTCCAAGGGCAAAATTGTCATTTTGCATGCGGGTCGAGTTTTTAGTCTTACCTGCGCCATAAAAATTATTTGACATGTTTTAAAATTTATTTTATCATGAATATGAATTTTTATGTAAATTTGAAAAATACGTTGCATGCTTGATTTTAAGGAAAATTTACGTATATGCATGATTTTATTATGTGATGAATCTGATGACATGTTTTGAAGGATGTGAGTTGGTTGTGACTAAAACATTGACACGATAATACGATGACATGCAAGGTCAAGGCTCAGTGGATGGGTAATAATGTCGTTGATGTCCCCTTCGCCGGGGACCGCGGTTTTATGTAGATGGATCCATCGCCTAATGAAACAAACACATATATGTTGATATGATGAGATACGTTATGAAAATGTGTATTCTTCGACAGGGTATGATTATGCATACGACTTTTTAAGATCATGAAATGTATTTTTATTATAGTGCTTTTCATTGTTGTCAGTTATGTATATATATACTTTCTATAACGTTACAGGTATATTGAGTCTTTAGATTCAATAGATGTGAATGATGCAGATGAGAATTTTGATAAGGAGACTAGAGGTGCCGAACACTGAGTAGGTGGAGTTTGATGTGCGTACGCGAACCTGAGGACCATATTTTCTGCACATTATGTTCTGAGGTTAGCAATGGATGGATATTTACATACTCGTTCATTTTTACTATGTTGATGATTTTCAGGATTTTTACTGGTTTCATATTTGCTTTATTTTTAAAACATAAGCCTAGGGTTGACGATTTTTCACGTATTTTAACTGCATTATTTTTAATTGTTAGTGAATAACTTTATTTTAAAATGGGTAATTTGCAGTGGTATTGCATGCATGCTTAAAGTTCTATGTTTCAAAAACATGTTAACAAAAAAATTTAAAAAAATATAGTATACGTTACAGTTGGAATCAGAGCCGACCTCTCCTAGTACGGTGTGGTTCGGGGATGAAGCAAACGGAAGCTAATGGGCATGTAAGGCCCGAGGCCGAAGAGGACGTGGGGTGATTGCCGGTGCCATGAGGTTGCACGGGCAATGAGAGGCTCCTGACAAACTTCTAGGCAGAGGAACATGATTGAACCGATCTTACACCGGAAGGAGAGGTATTCCGAAACTGTTTTGGTATGGGACTGTCTAGTTGAGAAGGGCTTAAAAGATTTGATATGTACTACTCATATCAAGAAGTTGTATCTTCATTTCGGTATCTCATCACATAAGAACTCCAAAGTTAAGTGCAGCGTACCGTACTTTTAACTACTTTAAAATTGGCGGAAAAATTAAAAATTTTCTTAAATAAGAAGTGAACCTTCAAAATTCGATAAAATAAATGGTTCATATCAACAACCGTTGTAACCAAATATCTCGAAGTAAAGTTTGCCAAAAGTATTTGCTTAAAATCCCATAACCAGTAACATAAATCAGAGTACTTTTGAACATTCATAAAAACTTAAAACATGGCGGTCCTCGGGTTTAGCCTCCCGCTCAGTCCAAGCCAGCTCACTGGTCCTCACCCATCGTCTCTTCAAATGCATCCTTACCTGCATCGATCAAGTCTAGTGAGTCTAAAGACTCAACACGTATACACTGGGAGTAACGAGTAATAATTAATAAAATCACATGCAATTTTAAAATAGAGCGTACATACTTGAAAATTGAACTTGCATACTTAAAAGCTTGAACGTAACATCCTTGAAACTTGTACATACGTACATAAACATAGACGTGCCATCATCATAAGACTTTTCTTAAACATGCTTGCATATTTGTACATACTTGAACATACATAAACTTCATCATTTTGCGTAGAGATATGTTTCAAAGCAACTGACCCATACATAAATACGCCTGATCAAACTAAACCACAGCACTGGGCTGACAGGAAAAATCCACTGCCACATACATGAGATCTCTGTTCATGCTTTAACGGGTGGATTGGTCCCTGGTCATGCTTTACCGCTTTTCAATCCTGATCTAAACTCGTTCATGCTTTAATGGGGGGGAGAGGTCCTCGGCCACGTTCACCGACTTCCAAACCCATTCATAAATTGGTCACGTGACATTTACATACCTCAAAAATAGAACATTTTCTCATTTGCACGTCGAACATGCTTCCTTGGCGTTGAGAGATTCGTTGGATCTCGCTTGGGGTCACTGCCGTACATACTAACATGATCACAAGCACTTATCTTTCATAGTTTAGACGTAGGTACTCGTTCTCACCACCGAAGTACAAAAATAACTTATAACATTCGAGATCACTCGGGACTTGACCTCATTAAATCATCGTATTAACCTATGACATCGAACCCCAAAACAAATCTCAAAGGTAAACCTAAACTGTTCCCAAACAGGAGGTACACGGACCCCGTGCCCAGGTCCGGCTCCGGGTTCGTGTAGGTACTGTAAAATAAGTGTGAAGAAAAGGGAAGGCATGGACCCCGTGCCTAGGTCCGTGTAGGGGTCCATTTAGATACTGTAAAAACACACCGAAAAGAATGAAGGGCACGGACCCCGTGCTAGGGTCCGTGTGGGGGTCTATGTAGGCTCGCAAATTTGACACTTCAAAGGAAACAAAGGCACGGACCCCGTGTAAGGGTCCGTGTAGCCTCGCGTAAAAATCAACCTGCGGAAATTCTTATATTGTGCTTATTTCTCCCAACTCAACTGAATGGACTAAGAATCGATACCTCGAGACCCATCCTAAGGTGCTATTACCTTGTTCCAAACCGATACAAACAACGACATCCAACCTACGACACAATACAACTCGAAAACACGAAAATTGATACAAACTCGTTTCCTACGACTTCTAATGAATTCGAGTGCATATCGACACTAACTGGCATAAAAAACACCATCCCAACATTTTACTAAACATACATAAATGCAGCAATGATCACCCGTCGATCCCCAACGAAGCCTGCAACAATAAAACTTCAAGAACACATCAATCAAATAATTTTTCCGAAAACGCAGTTTGAGCAGTCCAACGAAAATGATCATATCTCACTCAATTAATTTCCAAATATTTCGAATTTTATATCAAATCGAAGGTATCAAAAATTTCTACGTTTCTTACGTTGAAAGTTTTCCCAAAATCTCGACCAAAAATTCGCAGTATTTAAAAGATCAGAAAAAACGAGATTTTCAGATCCAGAAACGTTCACAATGCTATCTAAACAATTTCTGATCATACTTTACACATCACACATGTATTTTTACGCATAAAAACAACGTAACATATATTATGACATGATCGACGCATGAAAAATAGAATATACGTGCCTTTTGATATTTAACGTTACCGAAACGACGACTCCGACGCGGGAAGGAAGCGAGGGTTGATCCGGGACGATCGTGCAACGCTTTTCTGGCAACAAAACTTACGAAAAATTGCAAGAGAAATAAAAGGAGAGGGACGGCTGCTCTTGCTCTCCAAGAACCCTAATATTCTTCTCTCAAAATTTGAAATAGAGTGTAGGGAATTTTTTGTGTGTGTTTTACGTGTAGATGTGTGTGTGTAGAGGTGTGTGTGCGTGTGTTTTAATTTAATTAAGAGGAAGGAATGAAGGATGGCTTAATTAGGAATTAATAATGCTAATCAAAATGCTAATAACATGCTAATTAAAATGTTAATTCTCACTACTAAGCAAAGTCCCCTAATTTAAAATAAAGTGAACTTTTGCTAAACTTTAATAGCTTTAAAAATTCTAACATCACTAAATAAATAATTTAGGCTTTAAAAATGATAAAAAATAATGACTCATTTAAAATGCCCCAACCTTAACTTAAAAAAATAAAATACCACATAAAAATATGCCAATAAAATACCACATAAAAATATGCCAAAATCGTCACCGGTCTCTTTTCCTCGATCCCTCATCGAATGATTGCCTGAAACATGAAACTCGAGAAAACATTTTAACGTGAATCACCTAACATTAAAATAATGCAATTAAATAAATCATGCATCACTAAAAATCATTTTAATTTAAATAAATGATTTAACAATTAAAATAAATGCATGGATTTTACATGTACTGATTTTGGGCTCTACAGTTCCTCCCCCACTTATATAAATTTCGTCCTCGAAAATAAACCTTACCAAACAGTTCTGGGTAGCGGTTCCTCATATCTGTCTCGGTCTCCCAAGTGGCCTCTTCCACTGATTGGTTCGACCACTTAACCTTGACCAACTTGGTCACCCTGTTCCGAAGTCTACGCTCTAGTCTTTCTAGGATTTGGACAGGTCATTCCTCATACGATATGTAGAACCCGTAAATTAGACTACGTATAAGTCATGCATAATTCTAGTATTTGATTTTAATGCATGAGTTTGTAATTCATTTCTTTAAATTTATTTATTTTACGCAGTAGTTTAATTGTTACATTTTCAGTTAAATAAGTGAGGCCGGACTGAAGATGGAGTATTGAGATAAGTTAATAAAGACTTATTTTATTTAAGAAGTGGTAATTTGGCATGTTAGTAGATATAATTTAAAAAGTTGGCATGCATGCAAGTTATTAAACTTCTTTGGTATTTTATTTAATTTTTTTAAAACATTAAATGCATGTTTATTTCATTAATTTATGTTTAATTACTTTTATGCATTTTAGGCATAATTCATGCTTGATAGGATTTTATTCATGAAATTTTAAAAGTTCACACATTAGAGTTTCTAGGTGTATTTCACGTTCAAACGAGGACCGGGGACCGGAGAATTTTCAGGAAAATTATTTTTATTTCTCGAATTATTTTTATAAATTAAGTTAAAGCATTTTTAAGTGTATTTTTGAAAAATGGGAATTTTTGGATATTTCTACCCGCAGATTTTATTTTTTATCGGTACGCAAATTTTATCGAATCGGGGGACTTTTTAATGGTTCGGCTATAATTTTCAAAATCTTTCTAACTCGAAATATTTTTCGAGAGTGAGTTTGAGCTTATTCGGCCTACTTTGAGTTTATAGGGCTTAATTATCTTTTTAACTTTTAAATTAAACAATATAGGCCCATAAATTAATTTGTTATCTATATAATTAACCTTAAACACCATCTACCCTAAACCTAAATTTTTGTACCAGCCGACACCTTCATTCATCACACGCTGCCCTCGGTTTCAGAAGATAGCAGCTGAAGGCCACATTCTTTTGGCTTCTTGTGGCAAAGAAAGAAAAACTACCCGGTCCCTCCATTTCATCCTTGCACTCCAATCTTCTTAAGGCACGTTTTGCACCATTTTTTTTCTGCAACATAACCGTATACTTTACTGATGGTGTTGTTCATGCATAAAATGTTTCGATCTAAACACCTCCATGATAGAACTTTTCGCTTTTCGCTTGTATGTCTCGTTTCTATGTGTGACTCACGACTTTTCTGAACTTGATGCAAGGGGCTGCGATCCTGGTGTGTCTAGGGGCTTCTGGTAGTGTCAAAAGGTTGGATCGGGGTTTAGTGTGGATTTGGGTTGCTGCAAGGGAAGGGCTGTCGAGGATTCTCATTGAGAGGGCCCGATTTGGGAGGGGTTAGCTTGCAGGGGATCGTCTGGCTGCGCAAGGACTCAGTCGAGCCTTCGACCAGACCCTGGTGGGTCTGAGACAAGGCTCGGGAGGGCTCGTCACGCGCTGGGACCACCCGAGAGAGTAGATCGCAGCATGTGAGGAGGAGATGGCGTGGGAGAGGCTTGGGATTCCTGTGTTTGGTTTCGGCGGGTAGGCTGTATGGGGGCAGTGGCGTGGGTTCATGGTGTTCTTTAGGGTCTGGGCTAGGTCCTAGAGGGCTTGGATCGGGGCTGGTGCCGTCGGAGTAGGCTAGGACGTGAGTTCTTTGGAAGATGACAGTAGTGGAGGGCAAATAAAGAAGGGCCGAGTGGTTTGATGATTTCTGAAACTTTTAGCCGTAAGCTCTTAGGCCAATTTTAAGATTTTAGGATCATTATAGTGTTTTTAAGATGTGAAAATAAGTTAGGAACAATTTAGTTGAGTTTCGAGTCGATTCGGGTTAAAACGGAACCCCGGTCCAAGTTTTAAAACTAATCGGTTAAGTTATGATTTTGGCTCAAGTTTACGTCTAGGAGCACTTTTAAAAATGTTTTGGGACATTTTAAGGAGTTGGGTAAGTTTCGGGTCAATTTTAGAGGTCCAGGGTTGAAACGATAATATTTGGGTTTCCAGGGGCAAAATAGTCATTTTGCACCCGGGGTGAGATTTTGGTCCTAGCAGCGCCCTGAGCACAAATCATGATATTTTTAAATGTTCATGCATCACGTTTACGATTTTTACGCTATTATAATAATTATGGTGCATGCTTGGTTTAAAGGAATTAAGAGAGAAAAAGTGAGAAAGTGAAGAGCACTCCGTCTCCGCCGCGCCGCGTCGTTATTTCGTTTGTTTTCTGTCAAAACAAACCAAGGCATGTTTATATCTTCTTTCACTCTTCAATCAAGCCATATATGTATTTTTAAATATCGCAAGCACATGATTTTAATGCAAGAAGATCGAAATTGTTCATATTTAATTATGTTGGTTAATTATATTATGTGCATAGAAAATATTCATTTTTGAGATTTATGCGATATTGCTTGTGGCCATCTCACTATCATGGGAGCATTTTTTCACCCGGTCGCCAGTTACCGGTCAGTTCAGTTATGTACCATCGAGTATACTGTGGCATTAGTCTGATCAGACGTTCATTACTTCACCCGGTCGCCAGTTACCGGTCATGGGAGCATTGTATTATCCGATCGCCAGTTACCGGTCAGTTCAGTTCAGTGCAGGGGCCACTTGCGTAAACCATAATCTCAACAAAAAATTATTACATGCTATTTCAGTACAGGGATCCAAGAAGCAAACATTTTCACTATGATTTTCAGTTCAGTTATGCACCTATTATAATTGCTCATGACAAATTATTTTCACATTATGCCTCATGACATGATATTTATATCTCATGCAAATTTTACTATGTTATTTACTCATTATTTACGATATATGCATGCTGAGTCTTTAGGCTCACTATACTTGATTGTTGTAGGTACTGATGATGTCGGGGCCGAGGGCGGGGACCAGTGAGCTAGCTTGGGTCGGCAGTAGTGGCACCCGAGGACCTCATTTACAGCACTTGCCATTTTTTTATGCTCAAACATTTTATCAGTTGTTGGATACTTTAACTTGTTATTTTGGCGAGTAATAATTTCTTTTGCTGCTATTTTGAACATTTAAACTTGATTTATCAGTTGATTTGGTGAATGAGGCAAATTTTGATTATTTTAAAGAGAGAATTTTTAATTTTTCCGCAAATTTTCAAACATGAATTTTCGGGCCATTATAGCTGGTATCAGAGCAATGGTTCTGTAAAGGGCTGTACTACTACTGACCACGAGAAGCTCATGAAGTCACGTCTTCGGTCTGTAAGTTTTACATTTATGCATTTTATTCAAAGCACGAATTATTTGACAGCATGTTTTCATGAATTATTTTACGTCCAGATTTATTTTATTGTTCAGTATTTAAATTTAAATGAATTATGGAATTATGCATGTTGGTTACGTATGGGTTATGTATGGAACAGTATGCCCCCTAGACGCATTCTCGAGCGCACTAGAAATAAGGAGCCTCGCCAAGAGGACAGGGAGGAGCAGAGGCAGGAGAGAGACTTACAACCTCCACCACCCCCTCCACCTGATATGAGTGCCCAGATGCTAGCTGGGATGACGCAGTTCTTCGCAGAGTTTGCGGGGAACCAGGCTGTGGCAGCCAGGCCGACAGGGCCCGTGGCTGTCTATGAGAGATTCATGAAGATGCATCTTAAGGAGTTTTCAGGGACGTCTGATCCCATGGTTGCCGAGGGCTGGATCAAGTCCCTCGAGGTTATTTTCGAGTTCATGGAGCTTGGAGATGCAGACAGAGTCCGAGGTGCCACATATTTATTCGGAGGAGATGCCCGCTTATGGTGGGAAGGAGCATCAGTAGCCCTGAACTTGGCTACACTGAGCTGGACACGCTTTACGGAGGTATTCTACTCCAAATATTTTACTGAGGAAGTGCGCACCAGGTTGACCACGGAATTCATGAGCCTGACGCAGAGAGATCTGACGGTTACAGAGTTCATCCGTAAGTTTGAGAGGGGTTGTCATTTTGTGCCCCTGATCGCGAATGATGCTAAAGCCAAGTTGATGCATTTCTTGGTGGGTCTACGGCCGATCTTGCGCCGTGATGTTAGGGTGTCTGACCCTACTACTTATGAGGTCGCTGTCTCCAGAGCTCTAGCCGCAGAGCAGGATCAGCGTGATATCGAGAGAGACCGTCAGGGCAAGCGCCCAATCCAGGTACCGCACCGCCCTCCTCCTCAGCAGCATCAGCAACAGAACAAGAGGCCTTTTCACGGGCCGCCCAGAAACACGGGAGGACCTCAGCAGCAGTAGGGACGCACAGTCCCGAGGACTTTTGAGCACCCAGTTTGCCCTAAGTGCTCACGCCGCCATCCTTGAGCGTGTATGTTTGGCTCCGGAAAGTGTTACAAGTGTGGTAGTCCAGACCACTTATTTCTGCAGTGCCCTCAGAGGAATCTGCCTACCCAAGGCAGAGTGTTTGCTCTCCATGAGATGGAGACGAACCTCGATACTATGCTGATGACAGGGAGAATATTTATATCTGGTTCCGTTACGAAGGCCTTATTAGATTCAGGGGCCACTCACTCATTTATTTCGGAGGTCTTTGCTAATTTCCTCAAGGTCAAGACCATCGGGCTAGATGTAGCCTATTCAGTAGTATTGCCTTCTGGTTAGGAGATGGCAGCTACCAATGTGATCCGAGACATAGATATTGAGCTCCATGGCAACCTTGTTTATGCGGATTTGATCGTGTTGCCGATGCCGGAATTTGACATCATCCTAGAGATGGACTGGTTATTGCGGAACAGAGTTTTGATTGACTTCCAGCGGAGATTTGTTCTAGTCCAACCGCCTGGAATAAAGTAGTTCTTATTCGAGCCGGACAGGTACTTTCCTCTACCGCGTATTATTCCTTATGTCCAGGCTAGGAAGCTCATGCATATGAAAGGTGATCGGTTACGGTGATCGGAAGCGCAACGGAAGTCAAAAATTTTATTTTCATGCAAGAAATTCGGCCACCACAACATTTGTGCAACAAATACAACAAAACACCATACAAGTCATACATAGGGTGTTAGAAATAGTTTTACCTATCAACCTCTTGAGGTTGATGAATGGCACCAACTTCGTTGTTAAACAACAAAGCTCTTCAATGGATGACAAGTCTACAAGCTTCCTCCTCCTTCAAAATTAGGCCCACCACTTGTTAGGTAAATCCCTTCTTGTTTTGCACTAGAAAAACAAGAAGATTTTTCAAAGAGAAGATAGTGTTTTCAACAAATTGAAGAACACAAAAGTGAAAGAAAAATTTTGAGAGAAAAATGCTCTCTTTGTTTCGGCCAAGCTAGCTTAGAATAATGGAGGGAAGAGTTGTCTTGGTAGTGCAAAAAGTTGATCCAAAAAGCTAGCATGCCATGCATTATTTTAATCAAAAGTATTCCCCAACTCTTCACCTCCCATGCATGCTTTGCATGTGGGCTTATAACAATTTACAAGGGCCCATGGACTTTTATTTAAATTGTCTCAAATCCATTTGAGCCCAATTAGACTTTACTTGATTTTACTCAAGCCCACTAGTTAAATAATTATTCCCAATTGGGCTCTACAAGGCCCAATGATATTTAATTAATCCAACACTTGAATTAATTTAATTATTTGGACTCTACTAAGCCCACTAGTGTTTAATTAATTCAACATTTGAATTAATTTAATTTAGTCCATAATAATGTTTATGAAAATCACAATTTTCAAATACATTATTCACTTGGCCAAATTTTAATTTAGGAACACTTCCATAAATTAAAATTTATATTTCTCTCATAGAAGTCATACTTCTATTTTTCTTTACGCTTATAAACTCATTTATAAGCCGTTCAACACATTGAACTATTTTACTTCTCATCTGGATTTAGAAAGCAAGTACTTGTGTGGCCCTCAATGGTTCATTGATACAACTAGCCGTGGGTTCACATCTTCATGTGATTCGGACTAAACATGTCCTTATATGAGCATACCCCAATTGCTCCATTCTTACTTATCAACTCCTTGATAACAAGAATGTCAGAACTCAAGTCTGATAATACCCAACCAATCATGTTAAACGCCTAGCAGCATCGCTTACATGATTCCCTAGGTATCAAATGATAGTGCCTGCAAAAACCATTCAATTATGGTTAGCGTACAGTACGGTCCCTTCAACTCATATATCCCGACCGATTCGACAACCATTGGTATATCGAGAGTTGTCAATGAATCGATACTATGTGTCATGTCGTAGTTGCATCGATGGTGTAATCTATGAAACCCCTTTCATAATTACCACCATACTCTGATCAGAGATTTCAACCTACATACACATGATAACACATAGGATATCCATACCCGAAGGTAAGCGGTGAATCCCCGACTACAATGCATCGACTTCTATGTGTTTCGACAGAACATCAACCTTGCCACCTGATGACCCCTTGAGAGTCGGTCAACAAGTCAAAGTGTAATTCTAGCACATAGAGTCTCAATGTTGTCCCGGGTCATAAGGACTAATGGTGTACAACCATAAACTAGGATGTTTCCACTCGATAAGTGAGAACCACTTGAAAAGTCCTTTATGGAGGGTTGTTCAGTGCACTCTACCAGGAGCACCTATCTGCATGCTCGGACATCACAATGTCCCCTACCAATGAAACATGGTACTCACATCGCAGATACTAGTCTCTAACTCGAGCGGCCTATATCCTTCTTATTGGCGGCTGAATCGACTAGGAACCGTTTAGAATATACAGTATTCCAAATATGAGTTTCATGATACTCATCATATGAGCATCTCATATTCTTTCTACTATTTGTATATTCAAGGACTTTATCTATGCAACTAGCATGGGTATATAGATAAAGATGCGCCAATATAATAAATTCAAATATTATTAAAATAAAGATCGCTTATACATAGAGTTTCATCGTGAACACTCGGCCAACACTTGGCTCGACGTGCACCTACTCTAACAATCTCCCACTTGCACTAGAGCCAACTACCCATATACTTCAAACCCATTGATTCGCGATGCTTCTCGAATGATGGTCCTGGTAAAGGCTTAGTTAGTGGATCAGCAGCATTATCTGCGGAGCCGGCTTTGTCGATCGACACTTCTCCTCGTTCCACAATCTCTCGGAGGATGTGGTACTTTCTCAATACATGTTTGGACTTCTGATGAGACCTTGGCTCCTTCGCCTGAGCTATGGCTCCCGTGTTGTCACACATCACCGGGATAGGAGCAACTCCATTAGGAATGACGCCCAACTCTTGGACGAAATTCCTATTCCAAACGGCCTCTTTTGCTGCAGCCGATGCAGCAATGTATTCTGCCTCAGTGGTGGAATCCGCAGTACTGTCTTGCTTGGAACTCTTCCAAGAGACAGCACCACCATTGAGCATGAATATGAATCCAGAGGTTGACTTCGAGTCATCAATATCGCTTTGGAAGCTAGAGTCGGTATAGCCTTCCAATTTCAGTTCTCCACCCCCATAGACCAAGAACAATTTATTGGTCTTTATCAAATACTTGAGGATGTCTTTCACAGCTTTCCAGTGTGGAAGACCAGGGTTGGATTGATATCTACTCACTACACTTAGTGCAAATGCCACGTCAGGACGTGTAGATATCATCCCATACATGATACTACCAATAGCCGAAGCATACGGAATTCGTTTCATCGCCGCTATCTCTGCATCAGTCTTGGGAGACATAGACTTGGATAGGGACATGCCATGACACATTGGTAGATGTCCTCTCTTGGACTCATCCATCGAGGAACGCTTCACGATGGTATCAATGTATGTGGACTGGGTGAGACCAAGCAATCTTCTTGATCTATCTCTATAGAGATGTATTCCCAATACAAAAGATGCTTCACCCAAGTCCTGCATCGAGAACTTACTCGCTAACCATATCTTCGTTGATTGCAACATTCCTACATCATTCCCAATGAGTAGAATGTCATCAACATACAACACCAGGAATGTCACAGCACTCCCACTGACCTTCTTATACATACATGGTTCCTCAGGATTCTTAGCAAAACCAAACTCTTTGATTGTACTATCGAATCTGAGGTTCCAACTCCTAGATGCCTGCTTTAGACCATAAATAGATCTTTGAAGTTTGCATACCATATTGCTCACTTCCGATAGATGTAAACCCTTCGGGTTGAGACATGTAAATCTCTTCCTTAATATCCACATTAAGAAAGGCTGTCTTAACATCCATCTGCCATATCTTATAGTCATACCATGCAGCTATGGCTAGCAAAATCCTAATGGACTTGAACATTGCAACTGGAGAAAAGGTTTCCTCATAGTCAACACATTGCCTTTGAGTATACCCTTTTGCTACCAATCGCGCCTTGAAGGTCAATACCTTCCCATCCGCCCCAAGTTTCCTCTTGTAAATCCATTTACACCCTATGGGAACAGTTCCCTCAGGTGGATCCACAAGATTCCACACTTGGTTCGAATGCATGGAACTCATCTCAGATTCCATTGCTTCAAGCCATTTGGATGAATCGGCATCAGATAATGCTTCCTTGAAGGTCCTTGGATCACATCCAAGGTTAGGCTCATCATGGCCCTCTTCAAGAAGCAGACCATACCTCATAGGTGGTCTCGAGACTCTCTCGGATTTTCTAGGAGCTTGTATCTCCTCACTTAGCTCATTGGGTGTGGGTTCTACAACTGTGGGTGTCTCTCGAACCTCTTCGAGTTCTATCATCTTGCCTTTTCTATCCAATAGAAATTCCTTTTCCAAAAAGGTTGCATTCCTAGAAACAAACACCTTTGTTTCTTGGGGATGATAGAAATAATATCCAACGGAATTCCTTGGATATCCCACAAAGTAGCATAAAATGGATCGACTATCCAATTTATCTCCCACTGCCTGCTTCACATAAGCAGGACACCCCCATATTCTAAGATAAGAATACTTGGGAGGCTTACCCATCCATATCTCATATGGAGTCTTGTCAACTGCCTTTGTATGGACATTGTTCAACAACAGTGCCGCTGTTTCAAGCGCATATCCCCAAAAGGATGGCGGCAACTCCGTGAACCCCATCATAGACCGAACCATGTCCATCAAAGTCCGGTTACGACGCTCCGAAACACCATTCAACTGCGGTGTAGCGGGCGGAGTCCACTGCGAGAGAATCCCATTCTCCCTAAGATACTCTTGGAACTCGGCACTCAAGTACTCACCACCTCGATCCGATCGAAGTGTCTTGATGCACCGTCCCAATTGCTTCTCTACTTCACTTCTGAATTCTTTGAACCTTTCAAAGGCTTCAGACTTGTATTTCATCAAATACACATACCCAAACCTCGAAAAGTCATCGGTAAAGGTGATGAAGTAGGCATGTCCCATGCTTAGTGGTGATGCTAAGCGGACCATACACATCGGTATGGATCAAATCCAATAACCCTTTGGCTCGCTCCGCATGGCCCTTAAAGGGAATTTTGGTCATCTTTCCTTTTAGACAGGATTCACAAGTCGTGAGAGCATTAATATCGGACATATCAAACATGCCAACTCCCACTAGCTTGTTCATCCTTCTTAAAGAAATATGTCCTAATCGAGAATGCCATAATTGTGCCGAATTAAGAGTATCTTGTTTGCGCTTATTTGTTGTTGTTATTGCTTGGATTGTTAAGTGGAATATCTTTCAATTTTAAGGTGTAGAGATTGTTTTCAAGTTCTCCGGTACCAACTAAACATTCATTCTTGTAAATATTGCAACCACCTTTGCTAAATAAACAAGAAAATCCATCAATATCAAGCATAGGAATGGAAATAATGTTTTTAATCAAGTCTGGTACGAACAAAACATTTCTCAAAACAAAATTAAAATCATTGTTCAAATGTAAATAAACATCTCCCACAGCCTTGGCAGCAACCCTTGCTCCATTGCCCATCCTCAAGAAGGTCTCACCTTCCCTGAGCTTCCTACTTCTTCCCATCCCCTGCAAATCATTACAGATATGTGAGCCACAGCCGGTATCCAATACCCAAGAAGTAGAGTTAATGGAGATATTTACTTCAATGTAGAACATACCTTTGCCAGAACCCTTCTGGGCAAGATATTCCCTGCAGTTACGCCTCCAATGTCCAGGCTTCTTGCAGTGATGACAGATGTCAACTGTCTTCTCAGCCTTGGCTGGCGCGGGCTGCCACAACGGGACCCGGAGTTTGCCTCTTCAAGGGCACGCTCTTCTTGGGACGTTGGAAAGAACGCTTCTTTCCCTTCCCATGTGGATCGTTCTTTGTGCCAGATGAAGAACCCACATAAAGAGCCAGCTTCTCCTTTTTGATAGTGGACTCAAAAGTCACAAGCATGTTCACCAACTCTTCAAGGCTTGGCTCAAGCTTGTTCATATTAAAGTTCACGATAAAAGGATCAAACGAGCTAGGCAACGACAGCAGCAGCACATCCGTGGTCAACTCCGAAGGCAAGATCAGATTCATGCTAACGAGCTTGTCCACGAGCCCAATCAACTTTAGGCCATGCTCATGGACCGAAGCCCCATCTCGCATGCGTAAAGTGATGAGCTCCTTGACTGTGGCATGCCTTAGAGGCCGAGTCTGCTCACCAAAGAGCTCCTTGAGGTGCAAATTAATGTCAGCAGCATTTTTTGCATCCTCAAAACGCCTCTGCAGCTCATCGTTCATAGAAGCCTGCATATAACACCTAGCCTTCAAGTCATGGTCACACCAATCCTTGTAGGTCTACAATTCCTCAGGAGTGCAGCTAGTCGGAGCCTCAGCAGGGGGCGACTCAGTCAGTGTATATGCAATTTTCTCCGAGTTCAAGACGATTTTCAGATTTCTTAGCCAAGTGATATAGTTAGGTCCGATTAGAACGTGTTTTTCGAGAATGGCAGAAAGCGGATTGCGAATTTAAGACATTGTCAAGTTTTGTACTGAAAAGTAAAACAGATAAATGTTAATAACTATTTTAAAATATTTAATAAGATATAAAGTTCGGACTTTAACTATATAAATTTTCGCTCCCATTGTTTTGACATTTTCACTACCCTCTAGTGAAAACGGGAAACTCCTTTTCTCAGTAGGTACGTAAGGTCCAATTAGCGAATTATGATCCCGAATAATATCAGCTAATCATAATTCCTAAAAGGTAGTTTCCAATTGCATCGCCATGCAACCCTCTACGTAAACTTTTGTCTCACGTTTGATTAGGATCCAATAATATGACGTCGTTCATCTTTACGTGTCAAGCCTAACCCATCGATATTGAACCTTAATGGACGGTCGCCATGAGTTCCCTCAATAATATGAGCCGAAATCATGGGAGTTCCACGTAGTTCACTTCACCATGTCAATGGATGTCACAGCTTTCCGGCACCCAAAGCTCCCCAATAATATGAGCCGAGCCCCGAGTACGGGTAGCGTTCATCATGCACCCATTGTCGATGGAAGACAAGGAAATTATAAACAAATTTATAATTCCCCTTTTCGGACTTGATATTAATTTTGAATCTTATTCAAAATGAGGGTTTTTAATTTTGAAAGGTCTCATCATTAATTTTATTTTAAAAGCTCGCCATGTTTGATCGTATGTTTGCCGAATTCATGCAACTTTGTTATTATCATAATAATAACGCACATACTCATTATTTATAACATATCATGCATATATTATAAACAGTAAACAAACAAGGATGATCAATCGCCCCAAAACTAATGGCCCGTGTGAGCTAAACACGGGCCTAGGTCCAATCCTAGGGTAAATGCACGGGATGCAATGCAACTATTACATTAGCTTCCAATATTTACATGTCTTCGATCTTCATAATCATCATGGCCACCATCTTCCAATCTTGATCATCCACTATACTAATATTTACAAATAAATATCCATGGCAAATAGGGATACATCTCATGGGGTGGGAACGGGCCATAAACCAAGCCCACTTTATAAATTGATAATTATTACAATCATTCAACACAAAATATCCTAGCATACACCTAGCAAATTGGGCTTGGGCTTTTGATCATCCTTCATTCATAATATCACATATCATACACCATCAATTAATTATCACAATAATTAATTGATCTAATATTATATATCTTGAACCAATCACTAACCGCCACGATTATAAACTAAATTAACAAAGTATACAAACATCTTTGTCTACTTTCCAATTAATTTATTTATAACCGAATTTCTTATAAATCACAATTTACTATAAATAATTAAAGTCCAACTTCAATTATTTATTTTATGAGAAAAATTTGCAACTTTTGTAATTTTAAACTTAAGGGCCCAAAAACTTATTTTTCACCAAAAACATTTTGGCCCATTTAAAATTCACAAATATGTTAGTCATCCAATGGCCCAACAACTCAAGGCCCATGACACTTTGATAATCCAAAACACTTTTGGAAACCCTAGTCGTCGTCGCCGTCGCCGGAGCTCCGTCGCCAAAGCTCCGTCGCCGGATTCCGGCAACCAAAAAAATTTTTTTTATTAAAAGTAGGGGCTGTTCGGGCAGCCCCTCGGGCAGCAACATGCTGCCTGAAAAAATCCCCACAAAGGCTTTGATATTTGTTGCAAACTTTCATCTCATGCGGTTAGAAATCATTCTCAATATAATATCTTGTATTTGCTACACAAAATCATAACCATAGCTCGGATACCACTTGAAAGGTGATTGGTTACGGTGACCGGAAGCGCAACGGAAGTCAAAAATTTTATTTTCATGCAAGAAATTCGGCCACCACAACATTTGTGCAACAAATACAACAAAACACCATACAAGTCATACATAGGGTGTTAGAAATAATTTTACCTATCAACCTCTTGAGGTTGATGAATGGCACCAACTTCGTTGTTAAACAACAAAGCTCTTCAATGGATGACAAGTCTACAAGCTTCCTCCTCCTTCAAAATTAGGCCCACCACTTGTTAGGTAAATCCCTTCTTGTTTTGCACTAGAAAAACAAGAAGATTTTTCAAAGAGAAGATAGTGTTTTCAACAAATTAAAGAACACAAAAGTGAAAGAAAAATTTTGAGAGAAAAATGCTCTCTTTGTTTCGGCCAAGCTAGCTTAGAATAATGGAGGGAAGAGTTGTCTTGGTAGTGCAAAAAGTTGATCCAAAAAGCTAGCATGCCATGCATTATTTTAATCAAAAGTATTCCCCAACTCTTCACTTCCCATGCATGCTTTGCATGTGGGCTTATAACAATTTACAAGGGCCCATGGACTTTTATTTAAATTGTCTCAAACCCATTTGAGCCCAATTAGACTTTACTTGATTTTACTCAAGCCCACTAGTTAAATAATTATTCCCAATTGGGCTCTACAAGGCCCAATGATATTTAATTAATCCAACACTTGAATTAATTTAATTATTTGGACTCTACTAAGCCCACTAGTGTTTAATTAATTCAACATTTGAATTAATTTAATTTAGTCCATAATAATGTTTATGAAAATCACAATTTTCAAATACATTATTCACTTGGCCAAATTTTAATTTAGGAACACTTCCATAAATTAAAATTTATATTTCTCTCATAGAAGTCATACTTCTATTTTTCTTTACGCTTATAAACTCATTTATAAGCCGTTCAACACATTGAACTATTTTACTTCTCATCGGGATTTAGAAAGCAAGTACTTGTGTGGCCCTCAATGGTTCATTGATACAACTAGCCGTGGGTTCACATCTTCATGTGATTCGGCCTAAACATGTCCTTATATGAGCATACCCCAATTGCTCCATTCTTACTTATCAACTCCTTGATAACAAGAACGTCAGAACTCAAGTCTGATAATACCCAACCAATCATGTTAAACGCCTAGCAGCATCGCTTACATGATTCCCTTGGTATCAAATGATAGTGCCTGCAAAAACCATTCAATTATGGTTAGCGTACAGTACGATCCCTTCAACTCATATATCCCGACCGATTCGACAACCATTGGTATATCGAGAGTTTTCAATGAATCGATACTATGTGTCATGTCGTAGTTGCATCGATGGTGTAATCTATGAAACTCCTTTCATAATTACCACCATACTCTGATCAGAGATTTCAACCTACATACACATGATAACACATAGGATATCCATACCCGAAGGTAAGCGGTGAATCCCCGACTACAATGCATCGACTCCTATGTGTTTCGACAGAACACCCAACCTTGCCACCTGATGACCCCTTGAGAGTCGGTAAACAAGTCAAAGTGTAATTCTAGCACATAGAGTCTCAATGTTGTCCCGGGTCATAAGGACTAATGGTGTACAACCACAAACTAGGACGTTTCCACTCGATAAGTGAGAACCACTTGGAAAGTCTTTTATGGAGGGTTGTTCAGTGCACTCTACCAGGAGCACCTATCTGCATGCTCGGACATCACAATGTCCCCTACCAATGAAACATGGTACTCACATCGCAGATACTAGTCTCTAACTCGAGCGGCCTATATCCTTCTTATTGGCGGCTGAATCGACTAGGAACCGTTTAGAATATACAGTATTCCAAATATGAGTTTCATGATACTCATCATATGAGCATCTCATATTCTTTCTACTATTTGTATATTAAGGACTTTATCTATGCAACTAGCATGGGTATACAGATAAAGATGCGCCAATATAATAAATTCAAATATTATTAAAATAAAGATCGCTTATACATAGAGTTTCATCGTGAACACTCGGCCAACACTTGGCTCGACGTGCACCTACTCTAACAGCATAGAGGGTGTCGGGCGTTTCTAGCAACTTTTATATCTGACCCCGAGGCACCCAGTCAGTCAGCTTCAGATGTCCCAGTTGTCAGGGATTTTCTAGACGTTTTTCCGGAAGACGTCTCTGGGATACCAACCGAGCGAGAGGTGGAGTTTTCTATTGAGCTTATGCCTGGTACGGCTCCGATCTCCAAATCACCGTACCGACTAGCACCGACAGAGATGGCAGAGCTTAAGAAGCAGATTCAGGAACTTCTTGATAAGGAGTTCATTCGTCTGAGTTTTTCAGCATGGGGCGCGCCAGTCTTATTTGTGAAGAAGAAGGATGGCTCTATGAGACTTTGTATTTGACTACCGGGAGTTGAACAAGGTTACAGTGAAGAACAAATACCTACTCCCAAGGATTGAGCATTTTTTTGACCAGTTGCAGGGAACTTTGATATTCTCGAAGATAGATCTGCGTTCCGGTTATCACCAGTTGAGGGTGAGAAATGCAGATGTTTCCAAGACTGCTTTCAGGACTCGTTATGGCCACTATGAGTTCCTTGTGATGCCGTTCGATCTGACGAATGCCCCTGCGATCTTCATGGATCTCATGAATCGCGTATTTCAGCCGTATCTTGACCAGTTTGTGATAGTATTCATAGACGACATTCTCGTCTACTCGAAGAATCAGGAGGATCACAGCAGACATCTGACCACAGTGCTGCAGACCTTGCAGAAGCACAAGTTATTCGCAAAGTTCAGTAAGTGCGAATTTTGGTTAGAGAAGGTGGCGTTCTTAGGCCACATTGTTTCTAGCAGTGGTATTGAGGTAGACCCAGCGAAAGTTTCCGCAGTCAGAGATTGGGTTGTGCCACAGAATGCATCAGAAATCCGCAGTTTTCTTGGGCTAGCAGGATATTATCGGAAGTTCATTAAGGGATTCTCCTCTATTGCCGTTCCACTCACATCATTGACCAAGAAGAATGCTAAATTTGTGTGGAGCGAGGAGTGTCAGAAGAGTTTCGATACTTTGAAGCAAGCTCTTATCTCAGCACCAGTTTTGGCCATGCCGTCAGGACCCGGTGAGTTTGTTCTGTATGCCGATGCTTCGAAGCTCGGTCTCGGCGCAGTATTGATGCAGCATGGGAAGGTGATAGCATATGCTTCCCGTCAGTTGAAGACTCATGAGAAGAATTACCCTACCCACGATCTAGAGTTGGCCGCCGTTGTTTTTGCTTTAAAGATCTAGAGGCATTATTTGTATGGAGAGAAGTGCCAGATCTTTACCGACCACAAGAGCCTCAAGTATTTCTTTATACAGAAGGAGCTGAACATGCGTTAGAGGCGTTGGTTGGAGCTTGTGAAAGATTATGACAGTGACATTAGCTACCACCCGGGTAAAGCTAATGTATTAAGGTTTTGGTGTAGAGACTTATCCTCAAGGTAGAGTTTCCCATCTATCTACCTTGACTATTCAATCCTCTCTCCTTGACCGTATTTGCAGCGGTCAGCTAGCAGATGAGCAGTTGGCACAGTGGAAGCAGAGAGATGAGGCCAAGGGCAGTGACTTATATACAGTCAGTGACGGTATTGTGAGATACCGAGACAGGATGTGGGTTCCTAGCAGTGGTTCTATCCGAGCAGATATTTTATCAGAGGCCCACATGTCCCTGTACTCTATTCATCCAGGGAGTACAAAGATGTACCGAGATCTGCAGTCATTGTATTGGTGGCCTGGGATGAAGAAAGACATCAGACGATTTGTATCCGAGTGTCTGGCTTGCCAGTTAGTGAAGGCGGAGCATCACAGACCAGCAGGTTTGCTCAAGCCTCTTCCTATTCCCGAGTGGAAGTGGGAGAATGTCACCATGGACTTTGTGACCGGTTTGTCGAAGTCAGTCAGAGGATCAAATGCCATCTGGGTGATTGTAGATCGTCTTACCAAATCAGTTCACTTCTTGCCTATTAAGACTACGTTCACCATGATTCAGTATGCGGAGTTGTATATTCGGGAGATAGTCCGACTTCATGGTATTCCAGTTTATATCGTATCTGACAGAGATCCCAGATTCACTTCCGCATTCTGGAAGAGTTTGCATTCGGCAGTGGGTACGAAGTTGCTGTTTAGCACAGCTTTCCATCCGCAAACAGATGGGCAGCCAGAGCGAGTTATTCAGATCTTGGAGGATCTTCTCCGTGCTTGCGTCATTGATTTCTCAGGAAGTTGGGAGTCGAACTTACCATTGGTAGAGTTCACGTATAACAACAGCTTTCAGTCGTCTATAGGTATGGCTCCGTATGAAGCATTGTATGGCCGTAAGTGTAGATCTCCTGTTCATTGGGATGAAGTAGGAGAGAGAGCAGAGTTGGGTCCGGAGATTATTCAGCAGGCTGCCGATGTAGTAGTCAAGATCCGAGATAGGATGAGGACTGCTCAGAGTCGACAGAAAAGCCCTGCAGCTCAGAGAAGGAGAGATTTAGAGTTTGCCGTTGGCGACCATGTCTTTGTGAAGGTAGCACCTATGAAGGTTGTCATGCGATTCGGGAAGAAAGGGAAGCTCAGTCCGAGATTCATTGGGCCGTTTGAGATCCTCGACAGAGTTGGGACGCTAGCTTATCGTGTTGCTCTTCCGCCGAATCTGGCCGGAGTACACAATGTGTTCCACGTCTCTATGCTCAGGAAGTATATGGCAAATCTTTCGCATGTTCTGAACTTCGAGCCGTTGCAGCTTACACCAAACCTGTCTTATGAGGAGAGACCAGTGCAGATCTTAGACAGATAGGAAAAGAAGCTTCGGAACAAAATGGTACAGCGAGTCAAAGTCAAATGGCTTAACCATTCAGAGGAGGAAGCTACATGGGAGTCTGAGCCAGAGATGAGGAGTCGCTATCCAGAGCTATTCGGCGAGTTCTAATTTCGAGGACGAAATTTCTTTTAAGGGGGGAAGGATTGTAGAACCCGTAAATTAGACTACGTATAAGTCATGCATAATTCTAGTATTTAAATTAAAATGATTTTATTGCATGAGTATGTAAATATTTTCTTTAAATTTATTTATTTTACGCAGTAGTTTAATTGTTACCTTTTCAGTTAAATAAGTGAGGCCGGACTGGAGATGGAGTATTGAGATAAGTTATGTAACGTCCCAGATTCGACGATTGTCCTCGCTATATCAAGACGAGTCTTTCCAGCGTGCTTATGTCCTCACTCACACGCACCCTGGAAAACTTCCCAGGAGGTCACCCACCCATCCCAAAATTGCCCCAAGTCAAGCACGCTTAACTTTGGAGTTCTTATGTGATGAGCTACCGAAAAGAAGATGCACCTTCGTGATATGAGTAGTACAAATCAAATCTTTTAAGCTCTCTTCAACTGTACAGTCCATTACATTGAACAGTCTCGGAATCCCTCTCATTCCCGTGCGGGTCGGTTCATTCATGTTCCCTCCACCTAGAAGCCTGCCAGGAGCCGCTCATTGTCCGTGCAACTGATGGCACCGGCGATCACCCCCCCCGCCCTCTTCGGCCCCGGGCCTCACAAGTTAATAAAGACTTATTTTATTTAAGAAGTGGTAATTTAGCATGTTAGTAGATATAATTTAAAAAGTTGGCATGCATGCAAGTTATTAAACTTCTTTGGTATTTTATTTAATTGTTTTAAAACATTAAATGCATGTTTATTTCATTAATTTATGTTTAATTACTTTTATGCATTTTAGGCATAATTCATGCTTGATAGGATTTTATTCATGAAATTTTAAAAGTTCACGCATTAGAGTTTCTAGGTGTATTTCACGTTCAAACGAGGACCGGAGACCGGAGAATTTTCAGGAAAATTATTTTTATTTCTCGAATTATTTTTATAAATTAAGTTAAAGCATTTTTAAGTGTATTTTTGAAAAATGAGAATTTTTGGATATTTCTACCCGCATATTTTATTTTTTATCGGTACGCAAATTTATCGAATCGGGGGACTTTTTAATGGTTCGGCTATAATTTTCTAAATCTTTTTAACTCGAAATATTTTTCGAGAGTGGGTTTGAGCTTATTGGGCCTACTTTGAGTTTATAGGGCTTAATTATCTTTTTAACTTTTAAATTAAACAATATAGGCCCATAAATTAATTTTTTATCTATATAATTAACCTTAAACACCATCTACCCTAAACCTAAATTTTTGTACTAGCCGACTCCCTCATTCATCACACCCTGCCCTCGGTTTCAGAAGATAGCAGCTGTAGGCCACATTATTTTGGCTTCTTGTGGCAAAGAAAGAAAAACTACCCGGTCCCTCCATTTCATCCTTGCACTCCAATCTTCTTAAGGTACGTTTTGCACCATTTTTTTTTGCATCATAACTGTATACTTTACTGATGGTGTTGTTCATGCATAAAATGTTTCGATCTAAACACCTCCATGATAGAACTTTTCGCTTTTCGCTTGTATGTCTCGTTTCTATGTGTGACTCACGAATTTTCTGAACTTGATGCAAGGGGCTGCGATCCTGGTGTGTCTGGGGGCTTCTGGTAGTGTCAAAAGGTTGGATCGGGGTTTAGTGTGGATTTGGGTTGCTGCAAGGGAAGGGCTGAGTCGAGGATTCTCATTGAGAGGGCCCGATTTTGGAGGGGTTAGCTTGCAGGGGATCGTCTGGCTGCGCAAGGACTCAGCCGAGCCTTCGACCAGACCCTGGTGGGTCTGAGACAAGGCTCGGGAGGGCTCGTCACGCGCTGGGACCACCCGAGAGAGTAGATCGCATGATGTAAGGAGGAGATGGCGTGGGAGAGGCTTGGGATTCTTGTGTTTGGTTTCGGCGGGTAGGCTGTATAGGGGCAGTGGCGTGGGTTCAGGGTGTTCTTTAGGGTCTGGGCTAGGTCCTAGAGGGCTTGGATCGGGGCTGGTGCCGTCGGAGTAGGCTAGGACGTGAGTTCTTTGGAAGATGACAGTAGTGGAGGGCAAATAAAGAAGGGCCGAGTGGTTTGATGATTTCTGAAATTTTTATCCGTAAGCTCTTAGGCCGATTTTAAGATGTTAGGATCATTATAGTGTTTTTAAGATGTGAAAATAAGTTGGGAAAAATTTAGTTGAGTTTCGAGTCGATTCGGGTTAAAACGGGACCCCGGTCCAAGTTTTAAAACGAATCGTTTAAGTTATGATTTTGGCTCGAGTTTACGTCTAGGAGCACTTTTAAAATTGTTTTGGGACATTTTAAGGAGTTGGGTAAGCTTCGGGTCAATTTTAGAGGTCCAGGGTTGAAACGATAATATTTGGGTTTCCAAGGGCAAAATGGTCATTTTGCACTCGGGGTGAGATTTTGGTCCTAGCAGCGCCCTGGGCACAAATCATGATATTTTTAAATGTTCATGCATCACGTTTACGATTTTTACGCTATTATAATAATTATGGTGCATGCTTGGTTTAAAGGAATTAAGAGAGAAAAAGTGAGAAAGTGAAGAGCACTCCGTCTCCGCCGCGCCGCGTCGTTATTTCATTTGTTTTCTGTCGAAACAAACCAAGGCATGTTTATATCTTCTTTCACTCTTCAATCAAGCCATATAGGTATTTTTAAATATCGCAAGTACATGATTTTAATGCAAGAAGATCGAAATTATTCATATTTAATTATGTTGGTTAATTATATTATTTGCATAGAAAATATTCATTTTTGAGATTTATGCGATATTGCTTGTGGCCATCTCACTATCATGGGAGCATTATTTCACCCGGTCGCCAGTTACCGGTCAGTTCAGTTATGTACCACCCAATATACTGTGGCATTAGTCTGATCAGACGTTCATTACTTCACCCGGTCGCTAGTTACCTGTCATGGGAGCATTGTAATATCCGGTCGCCAGTTACCGGTCAGTTCAGTTCAGTGCAGGGGCCACTTGCGTAGACCATAATCTCAACAGAAAATTATTACATGCTATTTCAGTACAGGGCTCCAAGGAGCAAACATTTTCACTATGATTTTCAGTTCAGTTACATGACAAGTTAGTTTCACATTATACCTCATGACATGATATTTATATCCCATGCAATTTTTACTATGTTATTTACTCGTTATTTACGATATATGCATGCTGAGCCTTTAGGCTCACTATACTTGATTGTTGTAGGTACTGATGATGTCGGGGCCGAGGGCGAGGACCAGTGAGCTAGCTTGGGTCAGCAGTAGTGGCACCCGAGGACCTCATTTACAGCACTTGCCATTTTTTTATGCTCAAACATTTTATCAGTTGTTGGATACTTTAACTTGTTATTTTGGCGAGTAATAATTTCCTCCGCTGCTATTTTGAACATTTAAACTTGATTTATCAGTTGATTTAGTGAATGAGGCAAATTTTGATTATTTTAAAGAGAAAATTTTTAATTTTTCCGCAAATTTTCAAACATGAATTTTCGGGTCATTATACGATAGATCTGAAGCAGGCTGCAACGGCTCATAGCTCAAAACATGCGAAGGATTCGCTAAGTACTTCCTTAGCATCGAGACGTGGAACACATTGTGTACACCGGCCAGATTCGACGGTAAGGCTACACGATAAGTTAATGTCCCAACTCTATCGAGAATCTCGAACGGTCCAATAAATCTCGGACTGAGTTTGCCTCTTTTCCCAAATCTCATAACACCCTTCATGTAATGCCCGAGATTTTGATTACTGTAATACGATATGATTTGTTGACAAATTGATGTGGTTATAGACGGAACGGATCAGACCGGGATAGCCGAAAAGAAGATCGAAATATGTGCGAGGACAGAACACCTCGCGCATATGCGCGACCGGACAGGGCGCATATGCGCGAGGCAAGCAGAGAACCTCGCGCATATGCGCAACCTGGATCCGCGCATGTGCGCGAGGGTGCCCGAGAGTTGTGCAAGTACATCGCGCATATGCGTGAAGATGGTGCGCGCATATGCGCGAGCTGCCGAGAAGATCATTGCCAAGATCAGTAGGTCTCGCGCATATGCGCCGGTTGAGGTCGCGCATATGCGCGAGACGTGTTGCACTTAGGATGAGCTATTTTCCCTTGACATGCATGATATATATATAACAAGTTCATTCTTCCTTCAGATGAACAAACAAGAATCGAGAAATGCTTCAGAAAAGTTGTTGAAAATCCCTACGCCTTTATATTTCGATCCGCCCATCTGATTTTCAATCCGACTTCAATACCGTGTTCCTAGCGATGAGAGCTTCAACTGAACGTAAGTTTTATTGATTTCTATTATGTTTTGAAATTATGATATTGAGGGGATCAGATGTGATTCATATATGGTGTTTCTGATATGTTAGACATCGTATAATCGAAACCGGATCGAAGAACGGATACCGTATGGAATTATTATGAATTTCAGAGTTGAATTGATTGAGATTTGATATCGGATTTGTACTGTTATTGATTATGAGATGTTGGGGATTGATATCTGATTGATATTGTATTGCTGGGTATATTGAGTTTATGCCGTTATGCCGTTGAAACAGAATTTGATTAAGTTCTGATTATATCCAGTATTGATTTGAGATTGTATATTGATATTATGCCTATTGGGAATGTCCTTCCAGATTGATATATCGAAGGATCCGAAGACAGATCAGAGCCGAACCCCAACGAAAGAAAGGTATAAGTCAATGTGGTATTAGGGAGATCGACTCGAGTAGGATATACTTGAGTTTCCCTAAATCACATACTTATTATTATTATTTACATTGATTTGAATTGATATGCTTGTTCTATTGATTATAGAAGCATGTATTAGACGAGAATATTAGACGAGTGATCTTGTGACATAAGCGCCGATAGTGATTGGAATCGTCACTGGCACATTGCACCTTGTCACAAGATAGTGAATTGGCGATAGTGCCAAAGTCTGTGACGGATAGTTCAAGACACCGGATGTTTGGTTATATCGAAGTGGATAGAATTGGAATTTCTTCTATTACTAATGTTCGATATAGGAATGCCAACGTCTGGAAACCGAGATCCCTAGACTAGGATTGAGTCTAGTCTGAGACGTGGAGTCACGAGTCTGATTGACAGTCTTATATTGATTATGTTTTCAGATTTTGATACATATTCCTTATATCTGTTTATGCTTTTATATTGATTATATGATTGCATGTTTCGTTGATTTATACTGGGATATATATCTCAACGGAGTTATCCGGCTAGTGTCGTGTTTGTATATGTGCATAGCAACATGTAGGACAGGTTCATGGTCGAGGAGATTAATAGAGATCGTGATTAGAGTGGAGACTACGGACTTGATTGAGATATGGTTTGAACACTTGATTTGTAGTCGTTAAACCTTAGTTTGAATGATTGTATATAGTACAAGACTTGTACTTTAATACTGACATGTATATTAGAATGTATTCCATTACGTTCCGCATTTAATACTGTATTTTAAAAATAAAATTAGACCCTGTTTATTATAATCGATTAAATTGTCCCTATGATGATTAAGAACATGATTAGCGTCCTGGTCCCCACACTTCATGGGTGCTATCTTCACGAAAACGTGATCGTCTACGGCAAACTCTAGATCCCTTCTCCTCTTGTCAACATAACTCTTTTGACGGCTCTGGGCGGTCTTCATCATGTCTCGGATGTTGACCACCACGTCTGCAGTCTGCTGAACAATCTCTGGACCAAGCTCTGACCTCTCCCCGACTTCATCCCAATGAATCGGTGATCTGCACTTCCGTCCATGCAACGCCTCATAGGGAGCCATACCTATAGATGCTTGAAAACTGTTGTTGTAGTTAAACTCCACTAGAGGTAGCTTGGATTCTCAATTCCCATGGAAATCTATTATACAGGCTTGCAATAAATCCTCCAAAATCTGAATCACTCGCTTAGACTGGCCATCTGTCTGCGGGTGAAATGATGTACTGAATAGCAACTTCGTTCCAATGGCTGCATGTAGGCTCTTCTAGAAGGATGATGTAAACCTTGGGTCCCTGTCGGACACAATAGAAACTGGGACTCCGTGCAATCGTACTATCTCCCTGATATAGAGCTCCGCATACTGCGTCATGGAGAAAGTCGTCTTCACTGCCAAGAAGTGCGCTAACTTAGTAAGTCAATCCACTATAAACCAAATAGCATTGGATCCCCTGACTGACCTCAGCAATCCAACAACAAAGTCCATGGTGATATTCTCCCATTTCCACTCTTGGATAGGGAGCGGCTTAAGCATCCCTGCTGGCCTCTGATGCTCTGCCTTCACCTGGTGACAAGAGAGACATTCAGACACAAACTGACGGATGTCTCTCTTCATACCCGACCACCAATACAAAATCTGCAGATTCCTTGTACATTTTGGTACCTCCTGGATGAATGGAATACGGAGATGCATGTGCCTTTGTCAAAATATCCTCTCTGATCGAATCAACACTAGACACCCACATTCTACCTCTGTATCTCACAATACCATCGGACACTGTGTAGAGTACACTGCCCTTGGATTCGTCTTTCAGCCTCCATTTCTGCAACTGCTCATCCGAAGGTTGACCTACACGGATTCGGTCTTGCAACGAAGACTGAACTGTCAGATTAGACAGCTTAGGAGCTCTGTCCTTAGGATAAACCTCTAACCCAAATCTCTGAATCTCTGACCGAAGAGATCTCTGTACTGACAGTTGTGCTACTACTGCAACTTTACGGCTCAAGGCATCTGCCACAACATTTTTTTCCCTGGATTGTAGCTAATCTCACAATCGTAGTCTTTTACCAACTCCAACCACCGTCTCTATCTCATATTCAACTCTTTCTGCGTGAAGAAATACTTGAGACTCTTGTGATCGGTAAATATCTGGCATTTCTGACCGTACAAATAATGTCTCCATATCTTCAATGCAAAGATGACAGCGGCTAACTTGAGATCATGAGTCGGGTAGTTCTTATCATGCACCTTCAAATGCCTAGAAGCATAAGCTATCACCCGACCATGCTGCATCAAAACTGCGCCTAGACCGAGCTTAGAGGCATTGGTACACAAAGTCTCCTTGCCCTGATGGCACGGCTAGGACTGGCGCGGAAATAAGAGCTTGCTTCAAAGTATCAAAGCTCTTCTGGCACTCGCCACTCCACACGAACTTAGAATTCTTTTTGGTCAGTGAGGTGAGTGGCACTGCTATTGACGAAAACCCCTGAATAAACTTACGGTAGTAACCTGCTAAATCCAGAAAACTGCGGATTTCTGAAGCATTCTTCGGCTCAACCCATTCCTTAACGACTGCTACCTTTGCTGGATCCACTTCAATACCACTGCTTGATATTATATGGCCCAAAAATGCTACCTTCTCCAACCAAAATTCACACTTACTGAACTTTGCAAATAACTTGTGACTCTGCAAGATCTGTAAAACTTTCCTCAAATGCTGACTGTGCTCCTCATGTCTCTTCAAGTAAATAAGAATATCATCAATGAATACTATGACGAACTGATCTAGGTAGGGCTGAAAAACTTGGTTCATGAGGTCCATGAATCTTGTTGGAGCGTTCGTCTGTCCAAACGGCATCACTAAGAACTCGTAATGCCCATACCTGGTTTTGAAGGCTGTCTTATGAACATCTGCCTCCTTCACCTTCATCTGATGATATCCTGATCGAATATCTATCTTAGAGAACACTGTAGCTCCCTGCAACTGATCGAACAAGTTCTCGATCCTTGGAAGTGGGTATTTATTCTTGATCGTTATCTTGTTCATTTCTCGATAATCGATACACAGCCTCAAGCTCCCATCTCTCTTCTTTACGAAGAGTACTAGTGCGCCCCATGGTGGGAAACTAGGGTGGATGTATTCCTTGTCAAGAAGCTCCTGAATCTGCTGTTTGAGTTCTAGCATCTCAGCTGGAGCTAAACGGTACGGTGCCTTGGAGATTGGCACAGTGCCTGGCATAAGGTCAATTGAAAACTCCACCTCTTTCTCTGGTGGACGGCCTGTGACGTCATCTGGAAAGACGTCAAGAAATTCTCTGACTATTGGTACATCAGTTATAGACGGAGTGGGCACGTCAGGTGTGGAAACAATACTGGCCAAGAAAGCATGACACCCTTTGTGAATGAGTCTCCGCGCCTGCATGCAAGAGATCATGCGAGGAAAACTCCTCCATCTAGTTGGCTCAAAGAGAAACTGCTCCATACCCAAAGGTCTTACTAACACCGAGCTTTTCTGAAAGTCGATAAGTACTCTGTTCTTTGTCAGCCAGTCCATTCCCATAGTGATATCAAACTCTGGCATCGGCAACACAATCAAATCGACATACACTAGGTGGCCTTGCAGCTCGAGGTCGATGTCTCTGACCACGCTAGTAGCTGACAGTTCTTCCCCTGATGGGACTGTCACTGAATAGCTCACGTCGAGTCCAATACACTTGACGTCCAGGTGACTAGCGAATGTCTCCGAAATAAAGGAGTGGGTGGCTCCTGAGTCTATCAGGGCCTTCGTGGCTAGTCTTTTTATGAATATATTTCCTGAGAGATGTTAGCACACACAAACTTATATCCCAAGTTTTAACCTCAACCTCAAGCATAGGAGAAATTATATCCCAAGTCACCAAAATATTAACTAGCAAACTAAAATCCAAAATCTGATTCAAAACATGCAAGTCCAAAATTTAATACTGTACTGAATTGAATAAGTTACCAGTCAACAGTGTCGTGTCTGGGTTCGCCACCTGTGCATACATGGCAAACACTCTGCCCTGAGTTGGCTGCCTCCACTTTGGGCAGTCCTTTAGCATGTGATCAATGGCTCCACATTTAAAGCATTTGCCTGATCCATATAAACACTTGTCCCGTGTGCTGGCGGTTACACTTTGGGCACACCAGGTGCTCTACCGACCTCTGTGGCGCCTTTTGCTGTGGCATAGGACCCTTGCCCTTCGGCGGTCCCCGGTATGGCTTCTTCCCTGACTGTCCTTGGTAGGGCCTCTTGAACTTGGTTCTATGCCGTTGTTGCTGCTGCGGTGCCTGATAGGGCCTCTTGCCCTACCTGTCAACCTCAATATCTCGCTGATCCTGCTCTTCCGCCGAAGCTCTAGACACGGCAACTGCATAAGTCATAGGACCAACAACTCGAATATCACGGCGCAAGATCGGCCGCAACCCATTCATTAAATGCCTCAAATTTCCCTGGGCATCATTAGCTATCAAGGGCACAAAGTGACTCCCCCTCTCAAACTTCCTCACGAACTCAGCTACGCTGCTGTCTCCCTGACGCAACGTCATGAACTCCCTGGTCAGTCTGAATCATACTTCTTCAGTGAAGTACTTGGAGTAGAATACCTACTTAATTCCACTCCACATAAGTGTTTGCAAGTTAACTGACACTAATGCACTATCCCACCACAGTCTGGCGTCTCCTGCCAGAAGAAATGTGGCACACCTGACTCTATCTGCATCTTTCAGTTCCATAAGTCAAAGATTACCTCGATGGACTTAATCTATCTTTCAGCTATCATCGAGACACTAGTCCTTGAAAACTCCTTTGGGTTCATCCTCCTGAACCTCTCATACACCGCCTCTGGTCTGGGCCTAGCCCCTGCATCCACCATTGCCTGGTTCCCTCCAAATGTGCAAAGAACTGAGTCATTCTTGCAAGCATCTGTGCCTGCATATCTGGCGGTGGAGGAGGTGGAGCGTCTCTCCCCTCCTCTCTCCCCTCTCTATCTTCATCCCTAGCTTCCCGGTTAATTATGCGTCAAGGAGGCATATTGTTCCAACAACTTACCCAACACGTAAACCCCATATGCATGAACATAATACTAATATCATAAGATGCACGTAACTTGGACTTAAAACATGGACATGCTGAAATCATAACTTAATGCTTACTACATGGAAAATTCAAAACCATAAACTTACAGACTTGAGGTGTGGCTTCGTGAGCTTCTCGCAACTGTCACTAGGCATAACCCTTTACAAGAACACGGCTCTGATACCAACTGCAACGTACCGTACTTTTAACTACTTTAAAATTCGTGGAAAAATTAAAAATTTTCTTAAATAAGAATTGAACCTTCAAAATTCGATAAAATAAATTGTTCATCTCAACAATCGTTGTAACCAAAGATTTCGAAGTAAAGTTTGCCAAAAGTATTTGCTTAAAATCTCATAACCAGTAACATAAATCAGAGTATTTTTGAACATTCATAAAAACTTAAACATGGCGGTCCTCGGGTTTAGCCTCCCGCTCAGTCCAAGCCAGCTCACTGGTCCTCACCCCTCGTCTCCTCAAATGCATCCTCACCTGCATCGATCAAGTCTAGTGAGTCTAAAGACTCAATACGTATACACTGGGAGTAACGAGTAATACTTAATTAAATCACATACAACTTTAAAATAGAGCGTACATACTTGAAACTTGAACTTGCATACTTAAAAGCTTGAACGTAACATCCTTGAAACTTGTACATACGTACGTAAACATAGATGTGCCATCATCATAAGACTTTTTTTAAACATGCTTGCATACTTGTACATACTTGAACATACATAAACTTCATCATTTTGCGTAGAGATATGTTTCAAAGCAAGTGAACCATACATTAATAAGCCTGATAAGACTAAACCACAGTACTAGGCTGACAGGGAAAATCCATTGCCACATACATGAGAACCCCGTTCATGCTTTAACGGGTGGATTGGTCCCTGGTCATGCTTTACCGCTTTCCAATCCTGATCTAAATCCGTTCATGTTTTAACAGGGTGAAGAGGTCCTCGGCCACGTTCACCGACTTCCAAACCCATTCATAAATAGGTCACATGACATTTAGCATTCCTCAAAAATAGAGCATTTTCTCATTTGCACTTCGAACATAATCACTTGGCGTTGAGGGATTCGTTAGATCTTGCTTGAGGTCACTGCTGCACATACTAACATGATCACAAGCACTTATCTTTCGTAGCTTAGACATAGGTACTCGTGCTCACCACCGAAGTACAAAAATAACTTATGACATTCGAGATCACTTGGGGCTTGACCTCATTAAATTATCGTACTAACCCATGACATCGAACACCAACACAAATCTCAAAAGGAAACCTAAATTGTTCCCAAACAGGAGGTACACGGACCCCGTGCCCAGGTCCGGCTCCGGGTCCGTGTAGGTACTGTAAAATACGTGTGAAGAAAAGGAAAGGCACGGACCCCGTGCCTAGGTCCATGTAGATACTGTAAAAACACACCGAAAGGAATGAAGGGCACGGACCCCATGCTAGGGTCCGTGTGGGGGTCCGTGTAGGCTCGCAAATTTGACACTTCAAAGGAAACAAAGGCACAGACCCCGTGTAAGGGTCCGTGTAGGGGTCCGTGTAGCCTCGGGTAAAAATCAACCTATGGAAATTCTTATATTGTGCTTATTCTCCCAACTCAATTAAATGGACTAAGAATCGATACCTCAAGACCCATCCTAGGGTGCTATTACCTTGTTCCAAATCCATACAAACAACGGCATCCAACCTACGACACAATACAACTCGAAAACACGGAAATTGACACCAACTCGTTTCCGGCGACTTCTAATGAATTCGAGTGCTTATCGAAACTAACAGGAATACCAAATACCATCCCAACATCATACTAAACATATCTAAATGCAGCAACGATCACCCGTCGATCCCCAATGAAGCCTACAACAATAAAACATAAAAAACACATCAATAACATAATTTTTCCGAAAACGCAGTTTGAGCAGTCCCACGAAAATGATCATATTTCACTCAATTTTTATCCAAATATTTCAAATTTTATATCAAATCGAAGTTATCAAAAATTTCTACGTTTCTTACGTTGAAAGTTTTCCCAAAATCTCGACCGAAAAATTCTCCGTATTTAAAAGATCAGAAAAAAACGAGATTTTCATATCTAAAAACGTTCAAAATGCTATCTAAACAATTTTCTGCTAAAACTTTACACATCACACATGTATTTTTACGCATAAAAATAACGTAACACATAATATGACATGATCGACGTAGAAAAAATAGAATATACGTGCCTTTTGATATTTAATGTTATCAAAACGACGACTTCGACGCGGGAAGGAAGCGAGGGTTGATCCGGGGCGATCGTGCAACGATTTTCTGGCAACAAAACTTACGAAAAATTGCTAGAGAAATAAAAGGGAAGGGGCGGCTGCTCTTTCTCTCCAAGAACCCTAATATTCTTCTCTCAAAATTTGTAATAGAGTGTAGGGAATTTTTTGTGTGTGTTTTACGTGTAGATGTGTGTGTGTAGAGGTGTGTGTGCGTGTGTTTTAATTTAATTAAGGGGAAGGATTGCTTAATTAAGAATTAATAATGCTAAAAAAATGCTAATAATATGCTAGTTAAAATGTTAGTTCTCACTACTAAGCAAAGTCCCCTAATTTAAAATAAAGGGAACTTTTGCTAAACTTTAATAGCTTTAAAAATTCTAACATCACTAAATAAATAATTTAGACTCTAAAAATGATAAAAATTAGTGACTCATTTAAAATGCCCCAACCTTAACTTAAAAAAATAAAATACCACATAAAAATATGACAAAATCGTCACCGGTCTCTTTTCCTCGATCCCGCATCGAATGATCGCCTGAAACATGAAACTCGAGAAAAAATTTTAACGTGCATCCCCTAACATTAAAATAATGCAATTAAATAAATCATTCATTACTAAAAATTATTTTAATTTAAATAAATGATTTAACAATTTAAATAAATGCATGAGTTTTACGTGTACTGATTTTGGGCTCTACATTAAGCGTGCTTGACTTGGGACAATTTTGAGATGGGTGAACCCCTGTGAAGTTTCTCAGGATCCATGTGAGTGAAGATATAATCACGCTGGAAAGAATCGTTTTTGTACAATGAGCATAGTCGTCGAATCTGGGGCATTACAGTTGATATCTGAGCAAGGGTCTTGTATAGGATTGTGCCACTACCAGGTTCTGCAGCTCAGTCTTCAAGCCTCAAGTCTATAAGTTTAATTGTTTTAAATGTTTTGATGTGATAACCTGCATGTTCACATGATACATGTTTTACAACGATTTACAGTACATGTTTAGCTGCTTTCATGATTTAATGATTAATTTTTTTGAAAACTAGATTAAATAGCATGATGGGTTACGTTTAGAATTTGGACTGTATCCAGATATCATGCCTCCCAGACGCTCCCCTAGCACTTACCGACCTGATGTGTAAAGCCCAAAATAGTATACGTAAAATCCATGCATATATTTAATTTATGAAATTTATTATTTTAATTATTTATGTTTATTTAATGTATGTTAAAATGTTTTCTAGAGTTTTATGTTTCAGGCGATTATTCGAGGCGAGATCGAGGAAAGGAGATAGGGACGATTTTTTTTAGTAAATTTTAATGCAGTATTTTATTTAAGATAAGGATGGAGTATTTTAAATAATTTAATTAATTTTAGTAATTTAAGAGCTTAATTATTTAAATGATTAATTGATTTTAAAATTTTAAAGTTGTAGTATTTGTGCATCTTATTTAAATTTAAAATTTATAATGGGGTTAATTTGAGATTTATTTTAAATTAGTATGTTAAATGTTTTTAAATAGATTTTTTAGTATATTAAATACATATGTTACAATTGTTTATATATATGTAGGTATATATATATATACACATATATATATCAACACACAAGCACACACACTTTGACTCACACACACACTCACACATTTACACACACATATACACGTACACACACACAACACAAAACACAAAACAAAACATTCTATTAAACTTTTTGACTAAAGAGAAGGTTGTGTTTTTAAAACACTCCTCTCTCAATTTATTTATTTCATTTTCTTCCTACTTTTTTTTCATTCAACGAGCACATCTCCTCTAAAAATTTCCAGCATATATTTAGTAAGTTTTCTTTGAAGAAATTGAGCTAAGTTCGTCCCGGATCGTCTCCCGTATCATCTCCGCTTCGGTATCGTCGTTTCGGTATTTTTAAATATCAAAAGGCACGTATATTCTGTTCTTGATGCATCGATCTTGTCATATTATGCGTTGTGTTGTTATTTATGCAAAAATTATATGTGTGATGCGTAGAAGTTTGAGCAATCACGTCTAGATCAAGTTTGAAACAATTTTGGATCACCAAATTCACGTTTTTGCTGTTCTGTAAAATACTGCGATTTTTTGGTATTGATTTTGAGAAAACTTTCAACGTGAAAATCGTATAACTTTTTGATGCCTTCGATTTGATATAAAACTCGAGTTATTTGGATTAAAAATGAGTGAGTTATGGTGTTTTTAGTATGACTGCTATTTTTAGATCCGAAAACTCATGTTTCGCTGTTCTTTCGAAAACTGCGATTTTTCGGTACATATTTTGAGAAAACTTTTAATTACAAAAACGTAGATCTTTTCGATACGTTTGATTTGATATAAAATTCAAGTTATTTGGATTAAAAACGAGTGAGTTATGGAGTTTTTAGTATGACTGCTCAAATCGTGTTTCAAGAAAGTTATGAATTTTAATATGTTCTTGAAGTTTTTATGTTGCAGGCTTTGTTGGAGATCAACGGATGATCGTTGCTGCATATAAGAAAGTTAGTAATGATGTTTAGAGTATTTTTGAGGTTTTGATTCATGTCGTTAAGAGCTTGAATTATTAAGATGTCGTAAGAAATAAACTTTAATATAAATGACAATATTTTGGGTCGTATGAATTGTAGGGTAATTATAAAAGTTTAGTTCATTGTTATGGTGTCCTAGAATGGTCTCATAGTGATGAATCTTGATGCCTTATGTGTTAATAAGGAGAATAGACATGTCGCAAAATTTTCATAAAATAATTCGTCGAATAGAGCGGACACGGACCCGGACATGGAGGTAGGCACGGTGGCCGTGCCTTCTTATTTCATCACAACAATTTTTAAGCGCACGGACACGGACCATGATACGGACCTAGGGACGGGGTCCGTGTACCTTCAGATTTTAGGTATATTCTTTTATTATTTAAGGTTTGATTTGAGGTTTTATACCATGGTTTAATATGATGTTTTACAGGGTTATGTCATGGGAAATTATAGAATGTTCTAAGAATTTATTTAGCTTGGGATTAAGCATGACATTTACGTTTAAGTTGTACAAGTTAAGTTTATGTATTCATCATATTAGTATAGTTGCAGCAACGACCCGATTGACATCCAACGAATCCCTCAATGCAAAGTAAGTATGTATGACGTGCAAAGAAAATATTTGAAGTTTTTGAGGTATGCTAAATGTCTTGTGACCAAAAGTGAATGGGTTTGGAAGTCGGTGAACGTGGTCGAGGACCTCTCCACCCCGTTAAATTATGAACGGGTTTGAAGTTAAGATTGGAAAGCGTTAAATTATGAACGGGGACCAATCCGCCCGTTAAATTATGAACGGGTTAGATCGTGGTTGTGAAGCGTTAAATTATGAACGTGGATCAACTGGCCTGTTAAATTATGAACAGGGATCTCATGTATGTGGCAGTGGATATGTCCCTGTCAGCCCAGTACTGTGGTTTGTCTGATCAGGCATTTATTATGTTATGGGTCACTTGCTTTGAAACATCCTCTACGCAAAATGATGAAGTTAAGTATGTTGAAGTATGAAAGCATGTTTAAAGAAAAGTTTATGTGATGGCACGTCATATTATGTATGCATGTATGTTCAAAGTTTATGCAAAGCTCAAGTTTACGAAAGTTCAAGTTATTATGCAAGTTCAAGTTTCAAAGTATGTATGTTCAAGTTCAAAGAAGTTTATGAGAGTTCAAAGTTATTATGAAAGTTTAAGTTTCAAGTATATATGTTATATTTTGAAGTTGTATGTGGTTTTATTATGTAATACTCGTTATTCCCAGTTTATACGTGTTGAGTCTTTAGACTCACTAGACTTGAACGATGCAGGTGAGTACGTTGAGGAGGAGACAGGAGGTGGCGACCAAGGGGCAGGCTTGGACTGAGCGGAAGGCTAAACCCGAGGACCACTACGTTTATGTTTTATGAAAACTTTAAAATATTATATTTTTATGTTGGATGTGAGATGATTTGAAATAAGTACTTTGTTGGAAAATATTAGTTGGGAATGTTGATTTTAATATTATTAAGTTAAATGACAAGTGACGACCGTATGAAATTTTATGTTTAAGAAAATTTTTAATTTTTCCGCAAATTTTGAAGTAGTAAAAGTACGGTACGTTACATGATGATACTACTAAAGGCGATGGAGGCCTCCCACCACCACCCCCACAGCCTGGAGATGCAGCTACCGCGTACTGCAGGGTATTTCTAGACTTGTAGAGCAGGCACAGCAGGCTCCTTGACCCCAGACAGACATATATGAGCAGTTCAGACGTCTCAACCCGAACGAGTTCGGGGGTACCACCTGAAAAGGGAGTTCATGAGTCTCCGACAAGGGGACTCAACTGTGGCCGAATTTATCAAAAAGTTCGGATGTGGCCGAATTTATCAAAAGGTTCGAGAACAGCCGGAAAAATCCAGTGAGAAATATATTCCCAGTATAAACAACGTATACATGCAATCATATAAACAGATATAAAAGCATGAATCAGATATCAATAACATGAATCATAATCTGAAAGACATGAATCGATATAAAACTGTAATTCAAACTCTTGACTCGTAATCTTAGACTCGACTCATCTCTAACTAAGGATCCCGGTTCTTGGACATTGGCATACTATATCGAATCTCAGCAATAGAAGTCGATCTGCTCCTAAGCAACATCGATATAAACCAAACCTCCAATGTCTTGGCACATCCGCCAAAGACTTGGCACCTCCGCCAATGACTAGGCACATCCGTCCCATGACTCAATTCATGCTTTCCTATTAATCAATAGAATAAGCATATCAATCTCATTAATTGCAAACATCAATGCAATAAAGTAAAGCACGTGGTTTTGGGAAACTCAAGTCAGATCTAACTCGAGTCGTATCTTCCCGGTTCGACATTGATTTATACCTTTCTTTTCTCGGTCTGACGAAGTCAAAGTCTCGAATTCGAATATGTCAATACTCAATCTGGCAATGAATATATTGAGGAGTACACTATCAATATACAATTCAATCAATACTGGATGTAATCAGAACTCAATCTAATTCTGTTTCGAAGGCATAACCGCACAATCTCAACATACCCAGCAATAAAATATCAACAGATACAAATCTGTATAATCTCAATCAAATCAATTCTGAAAATCATAACAATTTCATACGGTATCCGTTCTTCGATCTGATTTCAATTATACAATGACAATAATCTCATGAACATATAATACGGATCATATCATAATTCCTCTCATATCAGATTTTCAAATCATATCGAAACATAATAAAACTTACGTCCTTCTGAAGCCTTTATCGAGAGAAGCACAGTACTGAACTCGGATTGAAAATCAGACGGTTGGATCTTGTAAAATCACAATCTTAGTATTTGAAAAAACTTTGAGGATTTCTTGGAATTCTTCGATTCTTGCTGTAGGTTTGGAAGGGAAATGAACATATTTTAACCTTTTATTGCATGGCAAGACCAAGTGGCTCATCCTTTGCACTGCACGTCTCGCGCATATGTGCGACCTTCCTCGGCGCATATGCACGAGACCTACTGGTCTCGGCATTTTTCCTTGTACATGCTCGCGCATATGCGCGTCCTCTTCCGGCGCATATGCGCGAGGTTCTCTATCATACTCGCGTATATGCGCGGGTCCTGGTCACGCATATGCGCGAGGTTCTCTGCCTACCTCGCGCATATGCGCCGAACGTGCGAGGGGTTCAGTCCTCGCACATAATTCAGTCTTCTTTTTTTCTTTCCCGGTCTGATCCTTTCCGTCTTTAATCACATCAACTATCAATAATTCATTTCATATTACAATAACAAAATTCTCGGGCATTACACGAGGCCACCGCTTGTGCTTTTCAGGCGAAGCAGACTCTGAGGGACATTGATATAGAGATGCAGCAGAAAAGGCATCAAGCCCAGTCTAGCTCACAGCCACAGAAGAAGCAAATAACAGGGTCACCGAAACATCAAGGGCAGCAGAGTCCCCAGGTACATTTTAAGTGGCTCGGACAGCAGCGGCCACCGCAGGCACTAGGGACTTCTAAGCCGGATGAGGGTCAGCCGTACAAGCAGTGCAACAAGTTACACAATGGCAAATGAATTTGGGGCACCTTCATATTCTTCGTATGCAAATAGAAGGGCCACAAGGCCGTTGATTGCCCCAGGAACAAGGGGCCCACGACTAGCAGGTCCTATGTGATGCATGCAGATGAGGCAGAAGCGGAGCCAGACTCTACATCGATCACGGTAACCTTTATGTTAAAGAATTTTAATTTACCGCCTTGATTGCATGGGTTATATGATTGTTGTGGGAATTATTTTGGGATTGAGAACCTACAATCAATCAGGTTGCAAGTTCTAATTGGTGGACTTAAGGATTGAATTTCATTGATTAAGGGTTTAAAGGAATTTACTGCAAAAATAGAAATTTTTAGGGTTGTTTTCGCTTTTTTCGAAAGTTTTGGGGACAAATGTAATTTTCTAAAATTGGAGGGCCAAATTGTAGAGAATTCGATACTTTAAGGGCCAACTTGAAATTTCTGAAATTTTTGAGGTAAAATTTCGAGATTTTTGATTGGGTACTAGAAGTAAATCGGTAATTTTTTGAGGATTTTGGGATAATTGCTAGTAGAAAATTTCTTAAGTTTCAACGCAATCAAATTTGATGGTATGTTTTGTCGCATAAAATATATATATTTCAGGTGTATCCACGTATGCATTGCTAGATTTCGGAGCTACACATTCATTTATATCCGAGTTTTTCGTTAAGGGACTAGGAATCATACCAGAGGCTATGAAATTGAGATTCAGAGTATCGATTCCATCCGGATATAAGATGTTTACCTCACAGATAATGAAGAAATTGGAGGTTCAGTTACAAAAAAAATGCGGTGCAAGCAGACCTGATTGTGCTACTGTTACCGGAATTCGATATTATTCTCGGTATGGACTAGCTTACTTTGAACGGAGCTGCTATAGATTTTCGACAGGAGTCAGTATCTGTCCAACCGCCCAGCGGTAAGCCATTTATATTTGAGGCAGCCTGACATAAGCAGATGCCTCACATCATTTCTTGCATCTGTGCGAGGAAGCTCTTGAGGAGAGGTTGCCAGACATTATTGGTCAGTATCGTGACAGTGATCGAGCCAGTCAGTCAGAGGCTAGAGAAGTTCGAAGTGGTATGGGACTTCCTCAGTGTTTTTCCAGACAACGTTTCAGGCATTCCACCAGACAGGATGGTGGAATTTTCTATCGAGCTTAAGCCATGTACATTGCCTATTTCTAAGGCACCCTATCGTCTAGCATCTGCAGAGATGACAGAAATAAAAGATCAGATACAATACTTGCTAGATAAGGGTTTCATTCACCCTAACATTTCTCCATGGGGCGCATCGGTACTGTTTGTTAAGAAGAAAAATTGCATCATGCGACTCTGCATTGATTACAGGAACTTAATAGGGTCACAATCAAGAACAAGTATCCATTGCCCAGGATCGAGGATCTATTTGATCGGCTTCAGGGAGAATCAGTATTTTCGAAGATAGATTTTCGATCAGGATACCTCCAGCGGAAGGTGAGAGAGTTTTATGTGCATAAGACGACATTCAGGACGGGTTATGGGCAATATGAGTTTATGGTGATGCTCTTCAGATTGACGAACGTGCCAAAGATATTCCTGGATCTCATGAATCGCGTGTTTCATCCATATTTGGATCATCTCGTCATAGTTTTCATAGACAACATCCTGATCTATTCGAAGAGCAGAGAGGAGCAAAGTCAGCATTTGAGGACCGTACTGTGGACTTTACAAAAGAGACGGCTGTATGTCAAGTTCAGTAAGTGCGAGTTCTGGCTAGACAAAGTGGTATTTTTGGGCCACATTGTATCCCGAGATGGAGTGGAGGTCAATCCCAATAAGGTTGAGGCAATCTGGTATTGGCCAGTGCCTAAGAGTGTGACAGAGATCCGCAGTTTCTTGGGATTGGCTAGGATACTGTTGGAAGTTAATTTGGGGCTTCTTTCCTATTGCGGTGTCTATGACCACCTTGATGAAGAAGAATGTCAAACTCATCTGGGGATCAGCGTGCCAGGAGAGTTTTGATAGGCTGAAGGAGGCGTTGACCATATAACCAGTTCTAGCTATGCCATCAGGGAAAGGAGAGTTTGTGGATTACACGGATTCTTCGAAGCTCGGTTTCTGAGAGGTTATGATGCAGCATGACAAAGTTATAGCCTACGCGTCCAGACACTTGAAGGTCCATGAGAAAAATTATCTGAATCACGATCTCGAGCTTGCAGCAATGGTTTTTGCCCTAAAAATTTGGATGTATTATCTGTATGGGGAGAAGTGCAGGATTTTCACTGATCACAAGAGCCTGAAGTACTTATTCACACAGAAAGAGCTGAACATGAGACAAAGGAGGTGGCTAGATCTATTAAAGGATTATGACTGTGAAATTAGCTACCATATTGGTAGGGCTAATTTAGTTGCGGATGCTCTGAGCAGGAAGAATACAATGATCGCTCAGTTGTCGGTAGAGAGACCGCTGCAAGCAGAGATTCAGAGGTTCGAGCTTGCAGTCTATGCCAAGGGCGATGCCCATAATCTTTCTATCATGACAGTACAATCGACATTGAGAGACAGGATTCGAGCAGGGCATATTTCTGATGAACAGTTACAGAATGGAGACAGCGGGATGAGTCGAAGGGCCTGAGGTTGTCTACAGTTGAGGACGGCATAGTCAAATATCGTGACCGACTATGGGTTCCTAGAAGTGATTCCCTGAGAGCAGATATCATGAGTGAGGCCCACATCACCATGTACTCCATCCATCCAGGTAGTACGAACTGTATAAGGATCTACAGACTCTTTATTGGTGGACAGGCATGAAGAGGGATATTCTGCGTTTCGTCTCCGAGTGTTTGACGTGTCAGCGGGTCAAGGCATGGCATCAGAGACCTGCATGGAAGCTAAGACCACTCCCTATTCCCGAGTCAAAATGGAAGAACATTACCATGGATTTCGTGACAGGGCTTCCGAGGATGATTGGAGGATATAATGTCATTTTGGTGATAGTTGATCGGATCACTAAATAAACACACTTTTTACAGATCATGATGAATTTCACCATGACTCAGTACGCAGAGCTGTATATTAGAGAGATAGTCAGACTGCATGGGATTCCAGTGTCCATTGTGTCAGACAGGGATCCGAGGTTCACGTCTACATTCTGGAAGAGTCTGCATCAGGCGTTGGGTACTAAGTTGCTATTCAGTACTGCCTTCCATCCTAAGACCGACGGATAGTCAGAGAGGGTGATTCAGATTTTGGAGGACCTACTCAGAGCTTGCATGATCGACTTCTAGGATAGCTGGGAGACAAAGTTACCTTTCGTGGAGTTTACATACAACAACAGCTATCAGGCATCCATTGATATGGCTCCATATTAGGCACTGTACGGGAAAAAGTGTAGCTCACCAGTGTACTGAGATGAGGTAGTAGAGAGAGCAAAGTTGGGACCGGATTTAGTCAGCAGACTGCAGAGTTAGTGGTTAAGATTTGGGACAGTATGAAGACCGCCCAAAGACGAAAGAAGAGTTATGCAGATCAATGACGTAGGGATATTTAGTTTGCAGTAGGGGATCAAGTATTTCGTGAGAGTCGCACCAATGAAGGGTGTGATGAGATTCGGGAAGAAGGGAAAACTAAGTCCTAGATTCATAGGACTATTTGAGATCCTAGAGAGAGTTGGGACACTCGCATACAGAGTTGCATAACCGCCGAATCTGACGGGAGTTCATAATGTGTTCCATGTCTCTATGCTGCAAAAGTACATGTCGAATCCTTCGCTTGTGCTGAACTATGAGCAACTTCAACTGACGCCAAACCTGTCTTTCGAGGAGAAACCCGCTCAGATTTTGGATAGGAAGGAAAGGAGGCTCCGGAACAAGGTGATCCACATGATCAATGTCGAGTGGCTGAAACATTCCGAGGAGGAGACTACTTGGGAGACGGAGACCGAGATGAGAAGTCGCTACCCGGAGTTAATCAGTATGTTTTAAATTTCGAGGACGAAATTCAGTTTAAGGGTGGAAGAATTGTAAGGTCTAGGAAATTCAAACTACGTAACCTGACTGCATGTAATATTAGGTTTTATTTAAAATAGGTGTTTAATAATTTTTATGCATTGATTGCATGATTATGGCATGGAAATGTTTATTTCATGGTTATTTAAATTTTCATGCATTAGAGTATTAAGTTGCATTTCGCGATCGAAAGAGTAACGGAGACCTAGATAATCAAGAGGAATATTTTTATTGAATAATTATTTTTAATTATATATTAGATGGTGTAATTAAGGGAGAATTTCGAAAATGGGCATTGGTTGGGTATTTTTACTCACCGGGCCATATTTTAAATAGGTACGAAAATTTTATCGATTCTGAGGAATTTTTGAGGGTTCGGGCAATACTTTCAAAACGTACCAAAATGAAATATTTTTCGAGAGTGTTATTGGGCTCGATGGGTTAATTTTAGTGCTTATTGGGCCCAAAACCCTTTTAACCATTAAATTTTTTTAAAGGCCTATTATTGTATTATTTTTGACTTAAACCTAAAGCAGCTAAACCCTAAACCTTATAACCTCAAGTGCCCGCCCCATCCCTCTCATTCAGCAGCTTTTTCAAAAAAAATACAGCAGCCTCTCAATTTTCTCCCTAGCTTTCAAAAAGAATTCTTCCCTGCTTCTCCAGTACAAGTCCTACACGCATATCTTCAAGTTTTTGAGCACACAAACGTTAAGGCATGCCATATATATGCTTATTTATATGTATTTTCATAAGGAATTCTTTGATTTATCATGTGGTGTCATTGTTGCAAAGTTTTGACATGAAATATGCATTCTCCTAACTCATACTCACGTTTTTCCTTGTGTTTGTGTAAGGGGTTGTAGAGTCATGATCCTAGGGGACTATTCATGTCAAGGGCTAGGATGTCAAGGGGCTAGAGTCGGCTAGGGGTCGAGAGATGTGAGGGCCGATCATTACATTGTGGTTCTTTGGCTTGGGTAAGGCTAGATCAAAGGATCTGGGTGTGCCGTCGTGCATGGCTCGATTCCAACCAGTAAGATGACCCTCTTGGGTCCGTAACAGAGCTGGTATAGGGTCGTGAGCAGTTGTCCGTGTTCCATAAACTGATCGAAGGGTAGGTTGAAGGGTGGATCAGTTGGTTTGATGTTAAGGGCAATCGGGTTGTTGCGCATGTTTACGAGCTTGGGGGCTAAGAGCATGATTAGGTTGGTCCATAAAGGGGACCATGGCTTGGTCATGGTCGTATAATGGTCTAGGTTGGGGCTGATCCAGTCTTGAGTTGAGATAGGGTCGAAATTTAGAACTAACATGCACTTGGGTTTCGTCCGTTCTTAGTGCAGAAAATTTCAGTCAGGACCAGGGGGTTTTTGAAGGTTCATAAAGGTGAGAAATGAGTTTTACAGGGTGTGGTTAATTATTATTAAGTCACGGTTAAAGTTTGCAAAATTTTGTTAACTTTCGGGTTGATTCGGGTTAAAACCGGGACCCCAGACCAAGTTTTAAAACGAATCCTATAAGTTTTGAAACGGGATCGAGTTTACGTCTAAGAAATTCTTATTATTAAGTTTTGAGTTGTTTAAAGGAGTTTGGTAGGCTTCGGGTTGAAATTTTGAGGTCCAGGGGTAAAATCGTCAAGCAGGGTTTTGAGGGGCAAAATTGTCATTTTGCACGCGGTTCGAGGGGCAAAATTGTTATTTTGACATGTTTTAAACATTTATGTTAACTTGAATATGATTTTTTTTATATAAATATGAAAAATACGTTGAATACTTTATTTTGAGGAAAATTTACGTATATGCATGATTTCATTAAGTGATGAATTTATTGACATGTTTTGAAGGTTGTGAGCTGGTTGTGACTAATACGATGATACGATAATACGATGACATGCAAGGCCAAGGCTCAGTGGATTTGTAATAATGTCGCTGATGTCCCCGCCTCCGAGGACCGCGGTTTTACGTAGAAGGGTCCATCGCCTAATATGATGATAAGAAAGTCATAGCTAATGAACGAAATTAAAATTAAGGAAACGAAAACATATATGTAGATATGATGAGAACGTTATGAAAATGTTTATGCTTCGACAGGGTATGATTATGTTAAAGTAGATGCCCTGCAAGCCAACGGTTGGCTAGGGAATTTATTGACTCAAGTGTAATAAACAATCATTATTTTAATATAATTTAACTTTTTATGGTCTTGTTTTACTTTATCTGTATAGTATACCCATACAATCAACATAGATAAAGTCCTTGATTATACTTTAATACAAATGAATCGTAACTCGATGTTGAAACTCATTTGTAAACACGGTACAATTTAAATTCGTTCCTAGTCGATTCAGCAGCCTAAAACATGGATAAAGGTCTATTGAGCTCGAGACTAGCATCTATGATGTTGTGTACCGCGTTTATTGGTAAGGGCATAAAGATGTCCAAACATGTAGATGGGTAGTCATATGATGATTATACCGAACTACCCTCCCTCGGACTTTTCAAGTGGTTATCATTCATCGAGATGATAAGTCCGTGGTTATGATTATGCACCATTAATCCTTACGACCCGGGACAACACTGAGGCTCTATATGCTAGAGCTGTGCTTTGACTCGTTTATCGACCCAGGAGTGTCATCAGGTGGCGAGATTGGGTAAAGTTGCGACACATGTAGGAGCCAGTGCATTGTAGTCGGGAATTCACCGCTCACTTAAGGGTGTGGATATCCTATATGATCTGATTAAATAATAGTGCATGGAATCTCTGGCCAGAGTATGAGATGTACGTTAGAGAAGGATTTCTCCAGTTGTACATGTGATGCCACTGTTTATTCTCAAAGACGTGTCACATAGTTATCGAGTTATTATGCAACACTCGATGAACCAATGGTTGCAGATTCGATCGGGATGTACGAGATGAAGTGACCGTACTGTATGTTAATCATAATTGACTGGTTCTTGAAGGCACTATCAGTGATACCTAGGGAATCGTGGGGTGATGCTACTAGACACTCTTACCATGATTCGATGGGTTTAATCAGAAATATGATTTCTGACATTATGATGATCAATAGTTGATACATAGATTGGGGAAAATTAGGGTAAGCCCGGATAAAGGATTATGTCCTGAATCACAAAGAGTTGTGAACCCACGGCTAGCTGTATCCTTGAACCATTGAGGGTCACACAAGTACTGGTTTACTTGTTCCCGTTGAAATTCGATGAGTTGAATTTATAAGAAATAAGTTTGATTTGATCAATCAATAAGCTTATAAATAAAGTTTATAAAAGCTTATAAAAATTTTGAGAGCATGACTGCTAAAGACAGTCAAAAGAAGTACACATGCCTTCTTTAGACTTTGGTGATCTCGAAATTAAAACGTGAATCATAATAACAATAAGTTGAAATTGTCACATCGATGATGTTGGATCGTCGATCGTGATTATGATGAGATTAATGTAATGAGAGCATGAATCATGGGCTTGTAAGAGTATAAGCCCATCATGCAAATTTATTAAAGTTCAAATGGGCTTTAATAATTAATTATATTTTAATTGAGTTAAAATATAGCCCATTAGGTTTTATAAAATATGGTATTGATTTATGTAATATGAAAATATTAATGATACCATGATTTTAAAATCTTTGCACAAAAAAAAAATTAATGCATGATATTCTCATGAATATATGCATTAAAAAAATTCGAGATTGACTATATTTGACATGCATTTTAGAATCTTTTGTTGACTTAATTAGTTAGATTAATTAAGTAAGAAAATAATAGAAAATATAATAATGATTTTATTATTATAATGCAAGATTGTTTCTGTGGGGACCTGAACCTAATTCATCTTCTTAATCACTATTAGGATCAATTCATTAATCTAGGTCTAAATTTTTTTTATAAAATACATAAGTGCGGAACATAAGATAATCAATCTGATATAAACATCGAAAGTAAAGTACACGTTTTGTACATTCAGATCCACTATTGTTCAACAACTACATCAAGTGTTGAAAATCAAATCTACTTCTAAGTCCGGATCTCCACGCTAATCTTGATCTCTCATCTTCTTCTCGACCCTGATCATGTCCCACCTGTTCTCATGCACACATACAAACACAACAACAGCCGGATAACTCCGGTGAGAAATATAATCCCAGTATAAACAACGTATACATGCAATCATATAAACAGATAATAAAGCATTAAACAGATATCTATAACATGTATCATACTCTGAAAGACATGAATCGATATAAAACTGTAAATAAACTCTGGACTCATCATCTCAGACTCGACTCATCTCTAATCTAGGGATCCCGGTTCCTGGACATTGGCACAATATACAGAATCTCAGCTATAGAAGCCGATCTGTTCCTAAGCAACATCGATATAAACCAAACATCCAGTGACTTGGCACATCCGCCAAAGACTTGGCACCTCCGCCAATAACTAGGCACATCCGCCCATGACTCAATACATGCTTTGCTATAACTCAATAGACTAAGCATATCAATCTCATGAATTGCAAACATTAATGGAATAAAGTAAAGTATGTGGTTTTTGGGAAACTCAAGTCCGATCTAACTTGAGTTGTATCATCCCGGTTCAACATTGATTTATACCTTTCTTTTGTCAATCTGACGAAGTCGAAGTCTCGAATTCGAAGCCTGTCAATACTCAATCTGGCAATGACAATGTTGAGGAGTATAACATCAATATACAACTCAAATCAATACTGGATATAATCAGAACTCAATCTAATTCTATTTCAACGGCATAACGGCACAATCTCAATATACCCAGCAATACAAATCAATAGATATCAATCTCAACAACCCATAATCGATAACAAAATCAATTTGATATCAATTCTGTATAATCTCAATCAAATTCAATCTTAAAATGATAACAAAATCATACGGTATTCGTTCTTCGATCTGGTTTCGATTATACAATGACAACAATATCAGGAATAGATAATAATAATCATATCATGATTTCCCCAACCTCAGATTTTCAAAACATATCGAAACATAAGAAAACTTACGTCCAGTTTAAGTTCTCGTCGAGAGGAGTACGGTACTGAAGTCGGATTGAAAATCAGACGGACGGATTTTGCACAAATCAAATTCCAGTATCAAGAACTTGAAGCTTTCTCCTTGGGCCTCGATTTCTTTCTTCTTGAATTCTGAGAAATGAGATTGTTTTATGTATTTATATCTTGCATGTCACGGACCAAATGGCTTCATCTTTGTGCAACACGTCTCGCGCATATGCGCGACCTTCCTCGGCGCTTATGCACAAGACCTACTGGTCTCAGCATTTTCCACTTCCTCAGCTCGCGGATATGCGCGTCCCCTTCCGGCGCATATGCGCGAGGTTCTCTGCCATACTCGCGCATATGCACAGGTCCTGGTCGCGCATATGCGCGAGGTTCTCTGCCTACCTCGCGCGCGAGGGGTTCAGTCCTCGCACATAATTCAGTCTTCTTTTGCCTTTCCCGGTCTGATCCTTTCCGTCTTTAATCATATCAAATCACAAATCAATAATCTCATATTAACAGAATAAAAATCTCGAGCATTACAATCCTCCCCCTCTAAGATCTGATTTCGTCCCCGAAATCACAGGCAATCAAATCAGATACAATAAGGAATGGAGAATAGAATCTAAACAGTAAACTCACCTCAGTGAAATAACTCTATGAATTTCTGTCTCATATCTGATTTAGTCTCCCAGGTAGCTTCTTCAATTCCATGACGACTCCACTGACTTTTCACAAGCGGAATAGTCTTCGTTCTTCGTTGATTTTCTTTACGATCAAGAATCTGAAATCGGCTTCTCAAAATAACTCAGTGTTTCATCAAGGTATGCCTCGTCTGGCTGAAGATTATGAGAAGCATCAGGGAGATACTTCCGCAATAAAGATACATGAAAGACATAATGTATTCCAAATATAGAAGACGGTAAGGCGAGTCGATAGGCACGATCTCCTATCTTCTCGAGAATCTCATAAGGCCCAATATAACGTGGAGACAACTTCCCTTTCTTGCCAAGTCTTACAATACCTCTGAAAGGAGAAATCTTCAGAAATACTCTGTCTCCTGCCTCAAATACTAGAGGTCGACGAAGAATATTGGCATATTTGGCATGTCTGTCTTGAGCTGTTTTCATTCTCTTCTGAATCAACTTTACTTTCTCAGTCATTTCTCGGATCATGTCAGGCCCAATCTCAGGTACCTCGGAGATATCATCCCAACAAATAGGGGATCTGCACTTCTTACCGTACAACGCTTCAAATGGAGCCATCTCTATACTCGTCTGATAGCTGTTGTACGAAAACTCACAAAGTGGCAAAGAATCTTGCCAACTAGTGCCAAAATCTAGCACTATAGCTCTAAGCATATTCTCCAGTGTCTGGATAGTCCGCTCTGACTGTCCGTCGGTCTGTGGATGATATGCGGTACTCAGATGTAACTTCGTACCTAGAGCTTGCTGCAAACTGTGCCAAAAGTGCGAAGAAAACCGAGGATCACGGTCTGAAACAATCAACTTCGGCACTCCATGAAATCTGACCACTTCTCTGACATAAATCTCTGTCATCTGTTCATCTCTGTACGTCATTCTGTACGGAATAAAACATGCTGATTTGGTCAATCTGTCAATCACGACCCAAATCGCATCACAACCTCGGGAGAAACATGATAGCTTCGTCACAAAATCCATAGAAATGTGATCCCATTTCCATTCAGGAATAGACAAGCTGTGCAACAAACCTCCTGATTTCTTTCTTTCTGCTTTCACCTGCTGGCAATTCAGACATTTTGATACAAATTCGGCAATATCTGCTTTCATCTGTTTCCACCAAAACTGTTTTTTCAAATCATTATACATTTTTCTGCCACCAGGATGAATACTGAATCGACTACTGTGCGCTTCTGACAATATATGTCGTTTCAACTCCGAAACATTTGGCACAACAAAACGATTATTCACATACAGTACATCATCACGTACCTGATACTCTGATCGATGCCCTGCTCTGACCATCGATATCGAGTTCTAAACATTCTGATCAACTTTCCGAGCTTCTTTAATTCTCAAAATCAGTTCTGGTTCGACTTGAATAGTATAGAGTCTCAGCGGTCTACAATCTGTTTCAAATGCTAATCCAGACAAACAGCAATCTTCAATCAAATTTGAAACACCAATCGTCGATAAGGATAAAGAACATAACTTTCGACTCAGTGCATCAGCTGCTGCATTTGATTTCCCCGGATAGTATTTGATTTCACAATCAAAATCTTTCAGTAAATCAAGCCATCTTCGCTGTCTCATATTCAATTCGGACTGTGAAAACAGATATTTCAGACTCTTGTGATCAGAATAGATTTCAAACTTCTCATCGTATATATAGTTACGCCAAATCTTCAATGCAAATACGATGGCTGCCAATTCAAGATCATGAATTGGGTAGCGAGACTCATGTGACTTCAATTGTCTTGAGGCATAGGCAATAACATGTCCTCGCTGCATCAAAACACAACCCAATCCTCTGTGAGAAGCATCACAATAAACAACAAAATCACCAGTACCTGACGGGATAGTCAACACCGGAGCACTGGTCAATCTCTTCTTCACTTCGAGAAAGCTGGATTCAAACTCTTCAGACCATACAAATGGAGCATTCTTCTGAGTCAACTGAGTAATAGGTTTAGCAATGCAAGAAAAATCTCGACAGCATTTTTGGTGTCAAGACCAGTAGTAGCAGCAGCGTCAGTTGGTTGTAAGCGATGTGAATCTGCCTGTCTCTAGGCCTTCAAGCTCAATGGAATCTCCGATCGTCCCTGAAGAAGCCTTATTGGAGATAGGCCATCGACGTGGGCACTGATACTTGTCTTCCATCACAAAGAAAGTGATTGTCGTTATCTAAGTCATAGATACCTTTCCATACTTTGTATCTGGAGTACTTCATTTAATTTCCTCTGAACTCTTTAATTTGTTGATGCGCGAGACGACTGATCGCCTCCATCAGATATTGGAAGTTTCTTGAAATTTGAAAAGATATTAATGAATCGACGGTAATAGCCTGCTAAACCCATAAAACTGCGTATCTCTGGCACAGAAGTCGGTCTAAGCCAACTGATCACGGCCTCAACTTTGCTGGGATCAACAGAAATACCATTTCCAGATATCATATGTCCCTGAAATACAGCTTGTTTCAGCCAAAACTCACATTTCGACAGCTTTGCATACAATTTCTCTTTTCTCAGAATTCTCAATACAGTTCTCAAATGCTCAGTATGATCAATCATATTTTTCGAATATATCAAAATATCTTCGATAAATATAATCACGAAATCATCAAGATACTTCTGAAATACGCGGTTCATCAAACCCATAAATACAGCTGGAGCATTCGTTAAACCAAACGGCATGACAATAAACTCATAATGGCCATACCTGGTTCTGAAAGCTGTCTTCGATATATCAGAAACTCTGACTCTCAGCTGATGATATCCAGATCTCAGATCGATCTTGGAATAAACAGAAAAACCTTGCAACTGATCGAATAAATCATAGATACGAGGCAAAGGAAATTTATTCTTTACCGTAGCCTTGTTCAGTTGCCGGTAATCAATACAAAGTCTCATAGAACCGTCTTTCTTTCGAACAAACAGTACTGGAGCACCCCAAGGAGACACACTCGGTCTGATGTAACTCTTGGCCTGTAAATCTTCTAACTGATCTTTCAATTCTTTCAGTTCAATCGGTGTCATTCTGTACGGAGCTCTAGAAATCGGAACTGTACCCGGTACCAATTCAATGCTGAAGTCTATCTCTTTGACTAGAGGCAAACCCGGAATCTCATCTGGGAAGACATCAGCAAACTCACATACCACTGGCAAATCAGCCAATGATGGGCTCGATTTCAGTATGTCAACTGAATACACAAGGAATCCCTCTGCTCCTTTCTGTAATAATCGAGTCATAGATAATGCAGATATCAAAGGAATTCTCGATCTAGAACCCTTACCGTAAAATTTCCATTCATCAGCCATCTCAGGTCTGAATCTCACAATCTTCTGGAAACAATCTACGGTAGCTCTGTACTTGGTCAGCATATCGATACCAATAATGCAGTCAAAATCAGACAACCAAAGTACAATACAATCTAACTCAATATCATGCCCGTCATACTATAGCATACAATGTTTCATAGAATTCACTGATATAAGACCTCCCCCAAAGGTGAAGAGACCGATACTACAGATTATAATAACTCAATAGGCAATGCATGAATCAATGCAAATCGTTAAGAAATAAATGTATGGGACGCACTGGTATCAATCAATATGTAAGCAGGATAACCACATAAAGAACAGTTACCTGCAACAACATCATCTGGTGCTTCATGTGCCTGTTCTTCTGTCAAAGCAAATACTCTGACCTGCGGTCTCGCAGGTTGGCTAATAGTCTGGCTTCCTCCTAGCCTCTGCTGTGACTGAGTAGTAGTCGGTGGTGGCTGGAAAGAGTGAACAGCTGATGATCGTCTATCAGTCTGAGCCACTGATCCAGCTGATTCTGCTCCCTGGGACCCCTGGGAACCTCTCTGTGGACAAACTCTAGCAAAATGTTCCTGCTATCTGCAAATGCTGCAACTACCAAGTACTCCTGGCATTGCTATGTGGGATGTCTTCCTCCGCTTGTTCTGCAATAGACCCCTGTACTACTCTGGCTCTGTCGGGAACCACCGGAGCTAGACGAACTGCTCCCTGACTTCTTGAACTGTTTTCCTCGGGCTTTCAAATAATCTTTCTTTCCACCAATGCTACTGCTACTCTCAAATCTGGGAGGGGGTTGCTGAAATTGAGTAGAAAGTGGTTGATGTGGTCTCGGTGCTGGAGGAACATACCAAGCTCCTTTCTGCCTAATCAAGCCAGCTTCAGCTCTTTTAGCTCTGTTCAAAGCATCAGCAAAGTTATTCGGACTCCCAGTGTTTACCAATGTAAAGATCTCAGGATTCAACCCATTGATAAACTGATCAGCAACAGCTTCATCGTTCTCAACAACGTACGTAGCAAGGTAGAGAACTTGGCCACATATTCTTCAATATTCAACTGACCCTGTCTCAGATTCGCAAATTCTGCTCCCTTCTCTTTCCTATATGATACTGAAAAAAATCTTTGATAAAACTTCTTAAAGATTTTCCAAGTAATAATTGTACCTCTATGCTCCAAAGCCCTCTTCGTCGTCAGCCACCAATTCTTCGCAACATCATGCAACTGGTGCCCAATCAGTCGGACTCGGTGCTCATCTGTATAATCCAGTTAATCAAACAGCATCTCTATGTTATCTAGCCAACTCTCACACTCAACAGAATTCTCTGTGCCCTTCAAAGTCGGAGGTTTGAACGACTGAAATCTCTTCAGTAGTGTTTCCATCGGAGTTGCTGTGACATCCATCGGATTAGTCGAGGTACTAACCTATTCTGGGACTCTTCGAGGAGGCATATCTGATTATCAAAAGGATTAGTAACCAAATACAACAAATCTGTTTCAGTCCTCCTCTGATCATCTTAGTGCTGATCAATAATCGGTTCTGATTCATTCTCCACAACACATGTTTCCAATCAAATCAGATATTCAGGCAAACATGTATTAAAGCAGTAAAACATGCTAGCACATAAAAATAGGAAAGAAAACTCAATCTACCCCGCTCACTAGCTTCTCTCTCAGTCTAAGGAACCCACTGCTCTGATACCACTTGCTGTGGGGATCCGAACCTAATTCATCTTCTTAATCACTGTTAGGATCAATTCATTAATCTGGGTCTAAATTTTTTTTTTTAAAATACATAAGTGCGGAACATAAGATAATCAATCTGATATAAACATCGAAAGTAAAGTACACGTTTTGTACAACATGTGTTCCGATCCACTATTGTTCAACAACTACATCAAGTGCTGAAAATCAAATCTACTTCTAAGTCCGGATCTCCACGCTAATCTTGATCTCTCATCCTTTTCTCGACCCTGATCCTGTCACACCCATTTTCATGCACACATACAAACACAACAACAGCCGGATAACTCAGGTGAGAAATATAATCCTAGTATAAACAACGTATACATGCAATCATATAAACAGATAATAAAGCATGAAACAGATATCAATAACATGTATCATACTCTGAAAGACATGAATCGATATAAAACTGTAAATAAACTCTGGACTCATCATCTCAGACTCGACTCATCTCTAATCTAGGGATCCCGGTTCCTGGACATTGGCACAATATACCGAATCTCAGCAATAGAAGCCGGTCTGCTCCTAAGCAACATCGATATAAACCAAACATACAGTGACTTGGCACATCCGCCAAAGACTTGGCACCTCCGCCAATGTTTAGGCACATCCGCCCATGACTCAATACATGCTTTGCTATAACTCAATAGATTAAGCATATCAATCTCATTAATTGCAAACATCAATGCAATAAAGTAAAGTATGTGGTTTTTGGAAAACTCAAGTCCGATCTAACTCGAGTTGTATCATCTTAGTTCAACATTGATTTATAACTTTCTTTTGTCAATCTGACGAAGTCGAAGTCTCGAATTCGAAGCCTGTCAGTACTCAATCTGGCAATGACAAAGTTGAGGAGTATAACATCAATATACAACTCAAATCAATACTGGATATAATCAGAACTCAATCTAATTCTGTTTCAACAGCATAACGACACAATCTCAATATACCCAACAATACAAATCAATAAATATCAATCTCAACAACCCATAATCGATAACAAACTCAAACTGATATCAAATCTGTATAATATCAATCAAATTCAATTTGAAAATGATAACAAATTCACACGGTATCCGTTCTTCAATCGGATTTCGATTATACAATGACAACAATATCAGGAACCGATAATAATAATCATATCATGATTTCCCCAACCTCAAATTCTCAAAACGTATCGAAACATAAGAAAACTTACGTCCAATTGAAGTTCTCGTCGAGAAGAGTACGGTACTGAAGTCAGATTGAAAATCAGACGGACGGATTTTGCACAAATCAAATTCCAATATCAAGAACTTGAAGCTTTCTCCTTGGGCCTCGATTTCTTTCTTCTTGAATTATGAGGAAATGAGATTGTTATATGTATATATATCCTGCATGTCACAGACCAAATGGCTTCATCTTTGTGCAACACGTCTCGCGCATATGCGCGACCTTCCTCGTCGCATATACGCGAGGCCTACTGGTCTCGGCATTTTCCACTTCCTCATCTCGCGCATATTCGCGTCCCCTTCCGATGCATATGCTCGAGGTTCTCTGCCATAGTTGGGCATATGCGCGGGTCCTGGTCGTGCATATGCGCTATGTTCTCAGCCTACCTCGTGCATATGTGCCCTACTCGGTCGCGCATATGCAGGAGGGGTTCAGTCCTCGCAAATAATTCAGTCATCTTTTGCCTTTCCCGTTCTGATCCTTTCCGTCTTTAATCATATCAAATCACAAATCAATAATCTCATATTAACAGAATAAAAATCTCGGGCATTACAGTTTCAGAGGACACAATATACATTGCAAGGCATGGATTTTGGAATATATAGTTTACTTAATTATTAGATTAATTAAATAAATGATGGATTAAATAAATAATGAGAATTCTTTATTCTAATTTGCATAGAATGAATTTTCGAGAGATTCAAGGGATTCTTTGTTTTTTCGGCTATTCCAGTTTTTGGGTGAAGCTCTCGAAAAATCTCTTTTAAAACAAGAAAAACGTGGTCACTCCAAGTTTGAGAGTTGTGCCGGTTTTTAGTGTTCCATCTCAAAGAAAAATATCTTCTAAATTCCTAGTGCAATTTGGAAGAGGAACAATCAATCCAGTCGTGGAACGGATTAGGAGATTGAAGAAAGAAGATTTTAAGAACGTACGTGAGATTTACAACAAGAGCTATTTTCGCTAATCCCGGAATAGTTGGAGCCTTGTGAATTTTTCACCAAAGATAAAAGTTTTTAAACATCCTATGTATGTTTAATTTTTAAAACCATACGAGTGCTCAAACATATATTTTGAACGTCAAAATAAAAATAAAATTTAAAACTTCCGCTGCGTTTTGGGCACGAGAAAATCGAGATCCAACAGATTATGCATATGAATTTTTAAGATCATGACATTTATCTTTATTACAAGACTTTTCATTGTTGTTTGTTATGTATATGTACTAGCTATAACGTTACAGTTGTGTTGTGTCTTTAATATCACTAGATGCGAATGATGCAAGTGACAAGTTTGATCAGGAGACTGGAGGTGCCGAAGACTGAGTAGGCGGAGTTCGAAGTGCGTACGCGAACCCGAGACCGTATTTTCTGCACATTATGTGTAAGAACATAAATTAAGATGACGTAATCCAACGAGGTACAAATTTAACAAAATAAAAAATAGCCAATTAAATAGTTTTAATTGCATAACTTGAATATGATGTGCATGGTTGCATTTATAAAATATACTTTTACATGAATGCATGTCAACTGTATTTTTAAAGGTAGTTCGTGATGCGATCGAGGAACGGAGGTCGAGGGATGAAAAAGGAAAAATATTTTTAGTAAATAATTGTGTTTTATAATTTAAAATAAGGTTGATGCTATATGATATTTTTTAAAAAAAAGAGTTTTAAGGTGATTTTATACACCGAGTCATAAATTTTAACAGTATTCGATTTTCGAAGAAAATATGAACTTTTTGAGAACACGGCTAATATTTTCACGAACTTTCATAAACGAAATATTTTAAATATGCATTAATGGGCTTATTGGGCCTATTTTACCGTGTTAATGGGCTTAGGCTTGCACTAGGAGTTTTAAAACAAAAAAATAGGTCAAACCCTCCTCCAAAACCCCTTACAACTCACGCCTCACAAACCTACATGAACTAAAACTCTTCCTAGCAGCCACCACACACGCACACACGAAGCTTTCAAGGAGGAAAGTCACGTTTATTTGTATAAAATCAGCATGGTCCTCCGTTCGTCGCTGTTCTTCGCATCTCAACTTAGTTTTCGTGCGTAAAATACGCAACGGCACGCCATAAATCTCTTTTCTCATCTATCACACCATATTATGTATTTGAATTGTGCTTGCATGAAAAAGATGTTGGCCTTAATTTTATTTTCATTTTTATGCTTCAACATTACAAGAACTCATGATTTTATGATGCAAACCTTGTGTTAACAAAGCATGAAGGGACTGCCATGGTAGGAGCATCCTAAGGGGCGATATCCAGTAGGTTTAAGGGCCACCAAAGTCATGGTTAGAGGCTGGATAGAAGCTAGGGAAAGCTGCACGAAATTATTGCTTGTATGGTTCAAGGGTTCGGCTTTGGGGTATTAGGAAGGAGGGCTGCGCGGGGCTCTTTCAGGGTGAAGGAATGGGTTGGTGAGGGTCCTGGTCTTGAGCCAAGAAGGTCCACATGAAGCTGGAAGGGCTGGAGGAGAAGAGGCGCACGGCTAGAACTCTTCCTAGCCGCGGCCGCATGTGGAGGCTGATGCCTGCACGTTTCTATGCATGGGCCATGTGGGCTTGGCCAAGGGGACTCTAAGGATGTTAGTCATGGTCCTAGGACGGTTCGGGATCGGTGGGTGCTCAGGTGGTGGAGTCATAGTCGGGTAAAAGACTCCTACTCTAGGAAGGTAACTCGCGCGGCTTTTGTTGCGTCATGCAGCGGGTTAGGTCGAGTCCAGAGTGTCCATCAGGGTTCCTAGATGGGCTGGGACAGGGCTGGCTCGGGGTGGCTCGGACTCGGCTCGAAGAATTCACAAGATGGCTCGAGGGTAGCTAGTTAGGGTTCGAATATTAGGTTTTAAAAAGGTTAAGGCTGGAACCGTTGGTCCACGGGGCTGACTCATGGCTCACAAGGATAATTTAGGCAATAAAAAGTCAATGTTTAAAATTTGGGAATTTAATGTTGAAGTTTGAATTAATTCAGGATTAAAAAGCTCTATGAATTAATAATTATGAAATTAAATCAAAATCCATGAACTTAAGCTAATAAAAGATATAAGAAATTTAATTTAAGCCTAAATAAATATTTGGGATGGTCAAGTGTCAACGAAAGTGAGAAAAAGTCAAAATCGAGAGATTTTACGTTCAGGGGTAAAATTGTCACTTTACACCTAAAGATTAGTAAACGTCCTGAAATTGCTCTGAATGCTGTAAATAATGATAAGATGCTTGTTTTAAATGTTTATGAAATTTTATGATGAAACGCTAACGCCAAAAGATATGATGCATGCTTGGTTTAAAAGAAAAAATGATTTATGCATGCTTGATTTTTTATAATAGATGAAAATATGAAAAGTTTAAGAAGGGGAAGTAAATGTGACTAATACGATGATACGATGATTATGATGATGCGGTGATATGTAAGGCCAAGGTTCAGTTGACAGGTGAGAGTGTCGCTAATGTCCCCGCTGCCCAGTACTTTGGTTACACGTAGATGAATTCGTCGACCTTCAGTTAATATGAAAGTCACAATTAATGATCTGAATTCAACGAAAAGGAAAACATATACATATATGATGAAAAGGAAAATGTTTTCGATAAAAGGAAAAATGTTTAAGTTATGCATGTTCATGAAATGTTATTTTTAGTAAGTATTTTCACTGTTGCGTGTGAATGTATATGTATTACTTGCTATTATGGTTATGGTTTGGTGAGTCAATAGACTCACTAGGTGTGATCGATGCAGATGAGCATAATATTGATGTTGTTGAGGGGCTTTATGGGTGATCTTACTAGACTGAAGGTGCACACAACCCGAGGACCAGTGCTAGTTTTCCGCATTTATATTAAGTTTATGATTTAAATTGACGTAAAAGATTTTACGACTTTTATGATGTTTTCTGAGTGGTTTTTGAGAGATAAAGTTAGCTTCATTTTGAAATATTGCTAAGTTTAGGTTTGATAAAACGTTTGACGATTTTATGTTTTGAATTCTTTCCTTTGAATTATATATATATATATGTATAGTATTTTTCGGCCGATTATTGTAAAAGAAAAAAAAATTAGTACTTTTAAAGTAAAACGAGTGGTGGACGTTTCAGTTGGTATCAGAGCAATGTTCATGTAAAGGGTTATGCCACTGTCAGTTCTTAATCCGTAAGTTTAATTGTTTTATATAATTTTTATGATGATACCCTACATGATTACATGGATTATATGTTTGCGTTACATGTGTAATAGTTTATGAGGATAAATGTTAAATATGCTTAAAGTTGCTCAAAAATGGATTAGTATATGCTGCATGATTAGAAAATTTAGATTTAAATGCATGTTCGTTACGTTTAGAAATTTGGAAACATTTAGATATAATGCCTCCTAGACGCGCACCTAGTACCGAAAGGCAAGCTAAGAATGTCGAGGCTCGAATTTGGGTTCCTAGTTGTGACTCCTTGAGGGAGGTCATTGATAAGTGAGAGAATTGCACTTAATTTATTTAAGAATTCATTTTGAATTATGTTAGTTTCAAACGGAATTAAGCATTTTTGGTTCGTTTTGATTTTCATTACAGGAATGGATAAAATAGTGGACACGAAGTCAAGTGGACGCAAGAAAGCAGCCGCACGCACATCTTTGCAAGGATTTTGGACAATAGCGCACACGCGGCCGCACCACTTCACGTGCAACCGCGCGCGCACAAATAAATCACACTAACCAGTAGCGCGCGCGCGGCCGCGCCACTTCACGCGCATCCGCGCGCGCACAGATATAGCACACTAACAAGTAGTGCGCGCGTGGCCTTGCCACTTCACGCGCAACCGCGCACGCACAGATACAGCACACAGACGATAGGCTCGCGTGCGTCTGCGCGAGATCACGCACAAGGTGTGTGCAAATTGTGAATTGCTGATATAAAATGACGCAAAATAGGTCAGAAGAAGAGAAGACGGCCGCTTGGAGAGAAAACAAACACACGCACAAAAACAGAACGAAGCTCGTAGATTGATCACGAAGAAGAAGAACGACGAATCTGAGAACAGAGACGCCACTTCTGATTTGTCATATATTTTTTGCTTCTTTATTTTATCGTGTTGCGATGTCTAAAACTTTGAACATGTCTTGTTAAACATCTGCTAATCTTCATGCTTAAAAGTACTAGAAATTTTTTTTTAAAACCTAACCATGCAATCGGCCGAACCATTAATAATACATGAAAATATTTTTATAATATATTTTGCACCATTTTAAAAGAATAAGTCAACCATCTAGTATTTGAAAATTAAAGGAAAGATCTCAAAACATAAAATCGTCAAATGTTTACTAACCTAAAAATCAATAAACTTGAAAAGTATCATCCTCTCAAAACCACTCAAAGCATAAATAAACGGTCTTAAAAATCTTTTAACGTAAATCGTAAACATAAATAATAAGTGCGGAAAAGTAGAAACGATGGTCCTCGGGTTATGTGCACCGACAGTCCAGTAAGGTCAACAACCATCAAGACCTCCAGTAACATTAACATCATAATCACCTGCATCTATCACACCTAGTGAGTCTAAAGACTCAACACACTATAATCTTGATAACATGTAATACGTATAAAATCACATGCAATAGTGAAAGGTACTTTTTACGTAAAAATAACATTTTCATGACATTCATAACATAAATCTCCACCTTTCCCTTTTACCTCATTCTTAACATGTATCATTTTATCATGATCATAAACATTTTTCTTTTTAATTGAATTCAGATCGTTAACTGTAACTTTCCTCAAAAAGTCGATAGATCCATCTACATGTAACCAGAGTACTGGGCGACGGGGACTTCAGCGACAATTTCTCGTGAACTGAGCCTTTATCTATCCTCATCGAATGGAAATACGATCGTCGGGATCCCTCTGTGGTCTTTTCCCATAAATGGTCTCCCTCTGGTGCCTTTTCCCATAAATGGGCTCACTCTAGGGCCTTTTCCCTCACGATATCCTCATTCTTATCCTCATATCCTCAATAGTCACAATTACTTCACTTCTTTCAAAGTTGTACATTTTCATCACTTTATAAAAATCATGCATTTAATATCCTTTTTTTTAAAAAAACCAAGCATGCAAAATAACTTTTATCTTTATCGTAAAAATTCCATAAATAATCATATTATTCTATAAACATTTAAAACCATAATTTTACAAGTAAAAATTCATAAACATTTTAAATAATCATAATATCATAAAAACAGCATTCAGAGCACTGTCATGACGTTTACAAATTTTCATGTGTAAAATGACGTTTTATCCCTATACATAAAATTCTTCGAATTTGACTTTTTCTTAATTTCATTGACTCTAACATGTCCCAAATAATTATTTAAGCTTACATAAATTTTCCCATAATTTTATTTTGCATAAATATTAGACTTTTTAACTATTCTTTAATTATTCGTTTTACGGCGTTTTAATCTCGAAAAAATCCCAAACTTTAGAATAAAATTCCTAGCTTTAAAACTTAGACTTTTAATAATTATTTAGCCCTCGTGAACCATTATTCGACCCCCGTGAGCCATGTTTCAAATATTTTTCTCAAAGAAACCCTAATTTGAACCCACTTGATCACCCATGAGCCATCTTGAAATTCCATCGAGCCAAGCTTGAGCCACCCCAAGCCAGCCCATTCATAACCCATCTATGGATCCTACTGGACCTTATGACTCCACGAACCAGCCCCTGGCTCGAAGCCTAAGCCAAGCAACCCTCAGCTCTATCGACCGAGAGTCCTTAACGACATAGAACTCTTGTTTCACGCCTATACCATGACCAACCGAGCCAGACCCTAGACCAACCTCCCATGCACCCTCCTAGGACCCTAGTGCATCACTCTAGCCCACCCTAAGACCCCTGTCTGAACCGAGCAAACCCCAAGCGCGCTGCTGCACCAAGGTGCGCAGTGCTTCTCCTTCTCGGGTGGGAGTCCTAACCCTTCCCGAGCCCTGTACTCGAGTCCTAGCATGGCTAGGACTCTCCCTTTGACCCCTCACCTGACCGTGGCTAACCTCTGGACTCAAGCCGTGACCGAGCCAACGTCCAAGTCCCCAAAACCGATCACCAAAAATCGATGACAGCACTTTACCATACCAACTAGCTTCGTTTGTGTTTTCAGCATGTATGGTGGGTGTTCTAGGACTCTAACTTGTGTGGAAACATACATTGATCATAGCCTAGCCGTGGCAGCCTCATAAGAACACAATAAACATGTTTTTGGAACCTTAAATCATAAGTTTTACACATGTGTATGCAATATTTCGAAAATAATTATAAGGACATCATGATTTCCATACAAACATTATTTAAAATCATAATACGATGTGATAGATGAGGAAAAGAGATGTATGGCATGCCTTTGAGTTTTAAACGCACGATTCTTCGTTGGCGATGAAGAACGACGACGAGGAGGGCCTAAGCTTTGACAAACCCTTGAAGCTTCAAATTTTTCTCTTCAAAAACATGTGTGTGTATCGTGTGATGTTGGGGAGAGTTTGAATCTGATTGTGAGAGTGTGGCCGATGGGTACGAGGGTTTGGGGTGGGATTTAATACCTTAAATACTTTAATTAATCCCTTAAACAAGCTTAGGCCCATTAAGAATGTAATTAGGTCCATTAGTGCTTTAATTAAAGTATACAAATAATTTTGTTTAAATAAGTTTGTGAATTTATTAGCCGAGTTGCCATTACGTTCGTATTTTTGTTGAAAAACCAACACCGATAGAATTTACGTACCGGCGTATAAAATCATCTCAAAACCCTTATTTTAAAAAATATGAAAAAGTATCAATCATATTTTTAAATAATTAAAAACAAACATTTAATAAAAATATTTTCTATTTATCAGCCCTCAGTCTCCGTTCCTCGATCGCAACTCGAATAATCCTTAAAAATACAGTTTTATGCGTAATGACAATAAAATCCTATTTAACATATAATCACGCATGTCATATAATCAATTAAGCAATTAAAATAAATTAATTAGCCATTTTTCATGTATCCTAGATTTGCATGCAGTTGAATTACGTCATCTTAATTTTGTACCTTACATCTTGTCTCTCTTTAGATTTCGTGATGAACTAATTTTCCATTCTAGAGGATGATGTAACTTTGTGGACACGATGATTTCACGTGGTTATTCTTATGATTGAATTTTGTTTGGTTCAATTGTGTGTGTTGTTTTTATTCACTGCAATTTACTGGCCATAAATTGTGTGTTGTTTGATTAATTCTACAACTCGTGAGAGGGAATAAGATTATAGATCATTAGAGACACATCGTTGAATATTTATATCGTTCTCAAGGCGTATAACTTTAGTGAGGCTTAATGAAAACATCATTTGAATTTATCAATGAAACCTAGATTTTTATTACGAATGGTTGAATCGAATTTGATTGATACAATTTATTCGTCACTTGGGAATGGGAGAATAAAATAATTAAATGTTCTTGACCATTAAATAATTGTAATTCATGAATATAAATTCAATCGGGGATAAATATCATGGAAACTTAGTGAAATCATTCCTTTAGATATTTTCTCTCGGTGATATTTTTCCATTCAATGTTTAGTTTAATTATTTATTTGCAATTAATTTGTTTTTTAAACAAACCAACTTCTTTTGATTTTTCTAAATAAAGTCGAGACTATTTTAATTACAAGTACTGATATATTTTACATATACACTCATCGTGGGAATGATACTTTACTTACATATATTAAAACTTGACAACCGTGCGCTTGCGAGCGGAAAATACGAACCAAAGAAGTTTTTGAGCCATCATCAGAAGTTTTTAATTACAAGTTTTTTTGTCTTGTTGTACCCTTCCTCCGAATTTGAGCCATCATCAGAAAAAGAAGTTTTTCCATGATATCAAGTTCTTCTTGCGGGATGATCCATTTGTGTACAAGAGATGTGCTTACCAATTTATTAGGAGATGCGTGGATGGTGTCGAAGCACACCAAATTCTGAAGCAATGTCATTCGTCACCATTTTGGATGGTGTGGACATTTTGGAGCGTCACGAACAACAGCTAAGGTATTTCAATCTGGTTTTTATTGGCCTAGTTTGTTTTAAGATAGTTATACATTAGTAAAATCATGTGATAGATGCCAGAGGTTAGGAAACATATCTAGGCGTCATGAACTACCACTGACAAATATTTTGGAAGTGGAACTTTTTGACTTTTGGGGCAAAGATTTCATGGGACTCTTTCCCCCTTCTTTTGGTCGTTCCTATATTTTATTAGTTGTGGACTATGTTTTGAAATGGGTGGAAGCAATCGCCACCAATACTAATGACGATCGTGTTGTAGCTAAATTCGTGCATAAGAACATCTTCAACAGATTTGGAACACCGAGAGCCATCATAAGTGACAAAGGTACGCACTTTTGCAATAAAATTATCAACTCACTTTTAGCAAAATATAGTGTGAAGCACAAGGTGGCACTAGCATATCATCCTCAGTCAAATGGACAAGCTGAAATATCCAACCGGGAGATTAAACAAATACTGGAGAAGACTGTCAACACAAACCGGAAGGATTGGACCATTAACTTAGATGATGCATTGTGAGCCTATCGTACTGCATTCAAGGCGGCTATTGGGATGTCCCCTTTAGGCTGTTTTTTGGTAAAGCATGTCATTTGTCGTTGGAGTTGGAGCATAGAGCATTTTGGGCTGTGAAAAAATTAAATTTTGATTTGCAAGCTTCGGGAGATATTAGAAAACTGCAGTTGAGTGAAATGGATGAGTTTCGAAATGAAGCTTATGAGAATGCCAAGATCTATAAGGAACAAACCAAGAAATTGCATGATAAGATCATTGTGCAAAGGGAATTCGAACTGGGACAACAGGTATTGCTTTTCAATTCTCGTCTCAGACTGTTCCCAGGAAATTTGAAATCAAGATGGTCAGGAAAGTTTATAGTGGATACAGTGCACCCATATGGAGCAATCGAGCTCAAATGTATTGATGGCAGAACATTTAACGTGAGTGGCCAACGAGAGAAACATTATTTTGGAAATGAAGTGCGGAACATGGAAAATATCCCACTGCCCGAGTCAACTTAAAGAAGAACAGAGCCGGGCTGACAACGTTAAACCGAGCGCTTGTTGAGAGGCAACCCAACCAATATCTTTTATTGCTTTCGTTTTCTCTATTTGCTTTTATTTTATTTTCAGTAGTATTCTTATTTTCGCATTTTTTATGTTATTGAACTCTGCATGTGACGATTAGACATTGATACGTGTTCTATTATACAGTTAACGATTGAACCGAGCGTCGAACAAAGTTTAAGCACGCGCGTGTCCGCGCCACATCACGCGCCCTCAATAATTTCAGAGAGACAGTAGCGCGTATGCGGCCGTGCCACATCACGTGCTACCGCGCGCCACGCACCAGTACAACTTCAAACCCTTACAAATCCTCTCCTCCACACACATAACTTCATTCCCTACAAATCTTCTCCCAAACACATAACTCCTCCCTTACAAATATTCTCCCAAACACATAACTCCTCCCTTACAAAACCCAATACCTCAAAATTTTCACCTCTACCGCCTCTCCACAACTACCGCAGCCGCCGCCGCCGCCGCTGTCTACCGCAGCCGCTTCTGTTGTTAAACCAAGCATCATCTGCAGTTATTGTTCTACGTTCGAGGTTACCATTTCTTCTACTTTGTCATTGTTTGGGTTAATTTTTAGCAATCGAGCAAATTTCGGGTACGCCGTTGTTCTATATTTGTTGAAAGTGTGGGATAAATTTGTGATATCATGCCTAGAAATAGATCAAAAGACGTGGCTTCCTCTTCTCGTTCCTATGACGCCAACAAATTTTGGAACGAGGAATCCTTCAAAGTTTACGAGAGCACTTTGTCTTGGTCCATTATTAAAGAAAGAGGGCTAGATCTCACCACCCCTGACTGTGTCATAATCGAAGAAATTGAGGGAAGTCGGTGGTTGGAGATAGCCAAGTCACTGCCAGACGCAGTTATATCTATAGTCCGCGAGTTTTATGTCAATTTGAGAATAAAACATGAGGACTACAGGCTCTTGGTGCGAGGGAAATTGGTCACTTTTGCCTCGGAAACCATAAATTCTATCTATAATCTGCCAAGCTTTGATAACAATGAGTATAGACAATTTATTACCGGCAGTGTAGATTATGGTGTTATTATCAGGGAATTGTGCATCGAAGGTGCAGAGTGGCGATTGAATCAAGGCTCTCTTGTTACTCTAAAAAAATCTGATTTGCTCCGTGACTCAAGACGTCGGGCCTCTTTCATCCTATCGAGAATCATGTCATCCTCTCATCAGACTGAAATTACAAAATATAAAGTGGCATTGATTTACGCCATCATGATGGGGAGGACAGTGGATCTTGGGAAAATAATTAATAGTTCCATTATGCGTGCTGGTGCGGGACTCATGACCGTCAGCCTCCCTTGTCCACATACCATCACTGCATTATGTCTTCATGCTGGTGTGCCATTGGGCGCAGATGAACAAGTTTTAAAATCCAAGGGACCAATCTCTGTTGTTACTAACCAAATCTGACGCGGAGCACGAGAGTTAGAACGACGAGATGCTCGGGCAGCTTACAACCTGCAGGCCAGAGAACGCCAAGAACCACCACCACCATCGATCCCTAGATCCAGTATGAGAGATAGGGTGTTCCGAATGGAACATGATATACGGACCCAGCGCCAAGAGCTGGCCAAGCACCGACACACTACTAATGCTTTCATGTCATATAAGATGGACTTCACGTCGGTGCTACCCCAGCGTTTTCAACATATTGGGCACGATGATGCTCCTTTTCAACCACAGCCAGCCTGGCCACCACAGTACCCACCACATGACAACCCCCCACTGCAGCCCATGGACGAGGACGCTGCAAATGCCGCAGATGACATCTGGGACAACGAGTTCTGACACTCGTGTGAGAGGTATGTGTTGTCACGCGCTTTTGAGTTATACATTGATGACAATGCATATTGTAAGCCTGGGGGCGTGAATTTGAATCTGCTTGCTTTGCTTAACGAAATTTTTTAATTAATTACGTGATAGAATTGTTAGAAAAAGTCATGGATACGTCATTATGTAATCGATGATGAAAATTAAATCGTGGTTTTAATGCATATATCTATTCATGATAACTTGGGAGTCACAAATTTTTTGCACTGTCATGTTTGTTGATACTATCGATGCTTAGATAAAATTTACAGACCTGTGATGCTAATTGGACAATGGAGATCTGATTTTTAATAATTCTCACATGACATTAACTGACACTTTTGCAAACACAGAGATGATCTAGGAATTTTTCCTCAATATCTTTGGTTTGTTTTCATTTTTTATTTTCCATTGTGAGCTCATTGAGCCTCGAGTGGATTGAGATGCTGAACTTTTCTTTGTGCACTTATCTCATATATCATTTTGATTGAAAAATGCATGTGATTGGTTTGTAAGAGTTGACAAATGGAATGACGGAAATCTAGAACTTTCTTGAACACTTTTAAGGCGAAATACAGATAATATGTGACATAGGAATGATTTAGGCAATCTTTGTAACCGTTTAAGCCTTTGAGCCTACCAAATCAACATAAAATATCACTAGTGTCCCATTTTGAGCCTACTAAAAATCAAGTCGTGTGTGTCAATGATATACAATTAGCCCCCACTTGTATCTATTCTACATCCCACAACAACTACCTAATAAAGTTCATACACTTATTATCCTACCTAAATGTTGAGAGAAATAAGTTCATTGGTGTTGTGATGATTCAAATAATCCTTGAAAAGAAAAAGAAAAATTAAACGTGCAGAAAAAGGAGTTGAAAAAGAGACAAAAATAATCAAATGAATGAATCAAAAAGTGGTGAAAAAGAAAAATATGAGTAATGGAGGATATGATTGGGAAGAAAACAATAAAGTGATGGTGAATGAAATGAGAGTAAATATGATGAAAATTTGATTATTTCTCTCAAATTTTGATTTCCATACCTTTTTTTGTAGCCATGAGTCATAGCCTAACATTACAAGCCTACAAGACCTATTAACCCTGTCACATTTGTCCAATATACTATTGGAGAAAAGTTGTTCAAGTCAAGCCTATGGATGCCTGAGAAACATTGTTAGCAAGTATGGACTTTAATCAATTGCATGTGAGCATCTCATTGTGTGACATCAATTTTTAGTATACGTGTGTTGAATATTTTACGAACCAAATAATCACCAATAAAGTCCTTTAGGATCTTTGTAAGTTAATTTGTATATTGATAAAGTGTGGTTTGAACTGAACTAAAGATCTCTTGAGTTTATAAGGCAAGTCAGTGTTGTGAATTTATTTGAGCATCTGATTGGGTAAATGAGCATTGACATAGCACACACGCACGTGACTCTTGAGTAATCGCGAATTACATGAGAATAATGAGTCGGAGGCCAATATCATTTTTTTGGCATATCCATGACTATAGTCGTTAGCGTTAACTCTTCTTTGAAGCGTATTTTTATTGTTATTTTGCTCGGGACTAGAAAAAGTTCAAGTTTGGGGGGTTTAATAAGTGCAAGAATTCCACTTAATTTATTTAAGAATCCATTTTGAATTATGTTAGTTTCGAACGGAATTATGCGTTTTTGGTTCGTTTTGATTTTTATTACAGGAATGAAGAAAATAGTGGACACGAAGTCAAGTGGACACAAGAAAGCAGCCGCGCGCACAGACGTGTAAGGATTTCAGACAGTAGCGCGCGCACGGCCGCGCCACTTCACTCGCAACCACGCGCACACAAATACAGCACACTAACCAGTAGTGTGCGCGCGGCCACGCCACTTCATGTGCAACCACGCGCACACAGATACAGAACGCAAACCAGTAGCGAGCGCGCAGTCGCGCAACCGCACGCACACAGATACAGCACACAGACCAGATGCTCGCGCGGACAAGCGCAAATGCGCGCAAGGTGCGTGCAGATTGTGAATTGCTGATATAAAATGACGCAAAATAGGTCAGAAGAAGAGAAGACGACTAGTTGGAGAGAAAAAGGGCGCGAGAAAACAAACACACGCACAAAAACAGAACGTAGCATGAAGATTGATCACGACGAAGAAGAACAACGAATCTGGGGACAGAGACGCCACTTCTGATTTGTCATCTATTCTTTCACTTCTTTATTTTATCGTGTTGCGATGTCTAAAACTTTGAAAATGTCTTGTGTCTGTTTAGATTTCGTGATGAACTAATTTTTCATTCTAGAGGATTATGTAACTTTGTGGACACGATGATTTCACGTGGTTATTCTTATGATTGAATTCTGTTTGGTTCAATTGTGTTTCTTTTTTTTATTTACTGCAATTTACAAGCCATAAATAGTGTGTTGTTTGATTAATTCTACAACTCGGGAGAGGGAATAGGATTATAGATCATTAGAGACACATCGTTGAATGTTTATATCGTTCGCAAGGCGTATAACTTTAGTGAGGCTTAATGAGAACATCGTTTTCATTTATCAATGAAACCTAGATTTTTATTAGGAATGGTTGAATCGAAGTTGATTGATACAATTTATTCGTCACTTGGGAAAGGGGGAATAAAATAATTAAATGTTCTTGGCCATTAAATAATTGGAATTCATGAATATAAATTCAATCGGAAATAATTATCGTGGAAACTTAGTTAAACCATTCCTCTAGATATTTTCTCTCGGTGATATTTCTGCATTTGGTGTTTAGTTTAATTATTTATTTTGAATTAAGTTGTTTTTTAAACAAACTAAACTTCTTTTGATTTTTCTAAATAAAGTCGAGACTAATTTCATTACAAGCACTGATATATTTTACATATACACTGTGAGAACCCGAGATTTTACGATCTGAAGCAAATCAAGTAAGTAATACAAACTTGAAATTTTACTCAAACTAAGCTCAAAAATGTTTGTTCCAACTAAATAACTTGACTATTAACTTAGATTTTCATTAAATTTAACTCGAGGAAGCAACTTCAAAGATCGGAAATGAGCTCAGAAGGAGGCCAAGCCACAAGTAACCGCATCCATCGAAGTGTTGTCACGGGAGGAGTAAAACCTCAGCTCAAGGACTCGAACTTTCAGCTCAAAGAAGCTCAACCTGGCTTGTCCTAACAAGACCAAAAAAGGAGCTAAAAGTTAAGCTAAGGGTTTGGACAAACTTATTATGCAAGAAGTGACCTTTGAGATAACCAAGGTAGAAGCTAAGGGATAAACTAAAGGTTTGGACAAGTTAATGATGCAAGAAATGACCATTGGGATAATCCATGAAGGAGCTAAGAGAGGAGCTAGGAGACCAGGACACATTAATAATGCAGGAAGTGGCTCTTGGTGCTTGAGATGGAGCTTGACCACATTAAAGGCTACTTGGAGCCCAAGTTGGCGTTAATATGGGGGAGGAGGAGAGTCACAAATTCACCTATAAATAGAGCATGAGGGCTAAGGAAAAACACTCCAAAAACTTCTCAAATTTTCGGCCACTCCCTCACAAAAGAATTGTCCCAAAATTTCGTCCAAGGAAGAAGGAACTCGTGTGGTTCGAGTGCTAGATTCTACGTCGAAGTGCTGACGGAGTGAAGACAGTAATTGCTAAGATTACGACATAGTGCTGTCAAATTTTCGAGAAACAAGTTCGCCACAAAGTCGAATCTATTTCCAAAATTCTGTAAGTGGGCTTTTGTTTTACGTATCTTCTTTCTGTTTTTAAGCCTTGATATAGATAACATGACATGCATGTTGGTATGTCTTTTTTCGAAAATATTGGTTTGCTCCGTTTAAAAATTCGATCGATTATGTTTTCTTGCTATGCTTCGAATTCTTTTGATTCCGCTGTACATGTCTAAAAGTTTGAACTATGAGAAATCTGATAAGTTTTGTATGTTACCTCTGAACTCTTTGTTACACTGTTACGAGTGATTCTGTTTGGCCCCCAATGGTGGATATAAAACCATTTCTGTCTGGCCCCCATCGGTGGGCAAAAAACCGAGTTCTGGCCTCACCCCTTAGAGGAATAACATATTGGGGACAATTTGACCATGGAAATGAGATGAGTAATAGTGTTCTGTTGGTTATAATCTGATCTGTTTCTGAACCGTTCTGAAAAATCTGATTCGTTCTGAATTATCTGTCTCATATTTGTTCATTTCGATATGATAAGTTAAATGTATTAATATTTGAAGGATTGTTAAAGAACTGTTTTAAAGAATTAAGTTCTTTATGTATTTTTGGAATCGATCGACCCCCACTTGCTGAGTGTTTTCCCAAAAACACTCACCCCCTTACAATTTCAGATAAAAAATGAAGAACAAATAAATGAGGAGCAGGAAGCTTTCTGGGGTTGGTGATCGATGATCAAGAGCAAGAATCAAGTTATCCCTTTTGTTTAAGTTTTCCGCATTTCGCAACTATGATGTATTTTATTTCATTGTCATTGTAAGACAATACTTTATTTATGAAAAAGACTGATTTGATTTGATACGAGGCTTTATTGTTTGCAATATAATTGTTAAACAATGCCGGATGTCACCGACGCTTCGAACTCGGGGCGTGACATTTAAGTGGTATCAGAGCCGCCAAGTTCATAATCCCGCTGGGATTTTGATAGAAAAAATTTGACACAATTCTGATGCTTTACTTTCGATTTTTGTCCTAGGAAATGGCTGCTCCACGTACTCGCGCTCAGGCTGCCCTTCGTATGCGTCAGTTTACAATTGATAATCAGACTAGGGAGATCGCGACTTTGAAAGCGCAAATAGCCAAAGAAAGATTGGAGAAACAAGAGCTTAGTGAGGTTAGACACATACTTGAGACTGATGTACAGCGATTGACTCATCATCTGGACTTGGTGGAGAGCCAGCTGCTGCAAATACCGACCGATTTCGTTCGCATCACGCGCTTAGTTGCACTTAACAGGGATTTATTGGAGAGAGTGGAGATAGAGCGAAGACGTGCTGTTCAGGCCCGTCAGCGCCAGGAGGAGTACAACGCCAGGCAGGATAGGTACATTTCGAAGCTCCACGGCACCATGGACAGATTTCAAGATCAGAATAACTACCTACATTTGGTGATAGAGAACATGAAGGAAGAGGAGGTAGCACCGATGGAGGTGGCCGGAGACCACAGTGCCAGTGACAGCGACAACTGGCTCAAGAACGTCGAAACACAACTACATTTACTAGAGATACCTGAAGAACTGAGAGTGGAGGTTGTAACACCGTTTTTGGAAAACCGAGCTAGGAAATAGTGGGAAACTGTGTCGCCATCTTTGGCAGAAGTGGAAGAGATCACATGGCAGATTTTTAAAAGAGAATTTTTGAAACAATACTATCTCGCTGAATTTCGACTACAGAAGTTGAGTGAATTCGAAAACTTCAAACAGGCTCCGGATATGTCAGTAATGGAATACACTTCACGGTTCAACGATCTGGGAACCTATGTCCCAACGATCATGTCGGATGAAACGTTAAAAATGCATCGATTCAAGAAGGGACTCAACAGTCGAATTCAGTCGGCATTGGCAGTATTCAAGCCAAACAACTTTGCGGATTTGATGGGCGCTGCAGTGAGCGCAGAAACTGATATAAAACGACGCGAGGAAGAGAACAAGAACAAAAGACCAATGGTCAATCAACCTACTCAGAACGGTCCCAAGTTTAAGAAACCAAATTATTCAGGTGGGCCTTCCCAAAAAAGTTCTGGCAATACTGGCATCAGGGAAGGGAAGTGGTGCGACACCTGTAAACAGTATCATAACGGGGAATGTTATCGAAAGTCAGGTGCATGTTTTAAGTGTGGTCAGGTGGGTCATCGAATTAAAGAATGTCCGGAGAACAAAGAAAAGGGGCGGGACCCAGAAAGCAAAATGAGAACAAGACCAATACTAGGGTGTATGCAATCACCCAAGAGGAAGCTGATAACACAACACCAACGAGGTGGTAGCAAGTACTATACTACTCCATAGGATACCTGCATATACTTTGTTTGATTGTGGTGCCACGCATTCATTTGTGTCTAGAAGATTTGCTAAGAAGCTTAAACTTGAACATGATATTCTTAGTTAACCGTTAACAGTAGCAACACCTGCCAGCAAAATAATTGAAACACACAGTGTATCGAAACTGTAAAATTTGTATCAGCAATAAAACTTTTGAAGTGGAATTAATTCGACTCAATATGGTTGAGTTTGACATCATCCTTGGAATGGACTGGTTAGCCAAAAACCATGCTATAGTAGACTGTCAAAAGAAAGACATTAGACTTCAAACTCCGACAAAAGGGGAAGTCGTATATCACGGGAAATCCAAAGAAAGAAAATCTCTACTATCGGCTTCACAAGCCTGGAAAGCTATAAAGGGAGATGAAGAGATTTATTTGGCAGTAATCGATGAAATCAAAGAGGAAGAAATCCCAAAGTTGGAAGATATTCCAATTGTTCAAGAATTTCCAGATGTTTTCCCCGAGGAATTACCGGGAGAGATACCCGATAGGGAAGTGGAATTTGAAATCAATTTGGTCCCTGGTGCTGCACCGATATCAAAGGCACCATACCGAATGGCTCCAGCAGAATTGAAGGAGCTAAAGGAGCAACTACAGGAATTACTAGACAAGAAGCAGATTCGCCCCAGTGCATCCCCATGGGGAGCCCCAGTGCTTTTTGTAAAGAAAAAGTACGGAAGCATGAGGCTATGTATTGACTACCAGGAATTGAACAAGATCACCATAAAGAATAAGTACCCACTCCCAAGAATAGATGATCTTTTCGATCAGTTGAAGGGAGCCAAGGTCTTCTCAAAACTAGAGCTGAGATCTGGTTACCATCAGTTGAAGGTCAAAGCGGAAGACATCCCTAAAACTGTTTTTAGGACAAGATATGGACATTACGAATTCACGATAATGCTTTTTGGCCTAACAAATGCTCCTGCAGCATTCATGGACCTGATGAATCGGGTATTCAAACCATATCTCGACAAGTTTGTGGTTGTCTTCATAGATGATATCCTTGTGTACTCACGAAGTGAAGAAGAACACAAAGAGCATCTGTGTCTCACTTTGCAGACACTTCGAGAAAAGGAACTATACGCCAAATTCAAGAAATGTGAATTTTGGTAAAAAATGTGGCGTTCTTAGGACATATAATTTCTGAATTAGGAGTGTCAGTAGACCCTAAGAAGGTAGAGGCAATCAAGGATTGGCCACAACCAAAGACAGTGACTGAAGTCAGGAGTTTTCTGGGTTTAGCAGGCTACTATAGAAAATTTGTGGAAGGATTTTCTTCGATAGCCATTCCACTCACAAAACTTACTCAGAAAAATTCGAAATTTATTTGGAATGAGGAATGTGAAAGAAGCTTTGAAACCCTGAAGACAAAACTCGCATCCACACGAGTACTAGTTCTTCCAGAGGATGGTAAGAATTTCACTTTATACAGTGACGCTTAAAAGGGAGGATTAGGGTGTATGCTTATGCAAGAGGGTCAGGTAATTGCTTATACCTCACGGCAACTAAAACAATATGAGCAGAATTACCCCACTCATGACTTGGAGTTAGCCGCAGTAGTATTTGCACTTAAAATCTGGAGGCACTACCTTTATGGAGTAAAATGCGAAGTTTTTACTGATCACCAGAGCCTCAAGTAAATTTTCACTCAAAAGGAATTAAATATGAGGCAAAGAAGGTGGATGGAACTTCTCAAGGACTATGATCAGTCAATCAATTATCATCCGGGTAAGGCAAATAAGGTGGCGGATGCTTTGAGCCGAAGGAATCCTGGAAAGGCGAGCTTCTCTTCACTATCAGTACAATCAAGCCTCCGAGAGACCATCAAACTGAAGCAGAACCATGATGCCTTCATCCTTAAAATTAAAGAATAGATCCAAGAAGGAAAAGTTCCAAAATTTCAAATTGATAAAGATGGTATCCTTTGGATGAAAGGACGATTGTATGTGCCAAACGTCGATGGAATTCGAGAAGAGGTAATGGCCGAGGCGCATAAATCAAGATTTTCGGTGCATCCAGGGGGTACCAAAATGTACAGGGACTTAAAGAATAATTACTGGTGGAACGGGATGAAGAAAGACGTAGCCGTTTTTGTTGCAAAGTGTTTAGCCTGTCAACAAGTCAAGGCGGAACATCAAAGGCCTGAAGGACTTTTACAACCATTGGAAATACCGGAGTGGAAGTGGGATAACATCTCCATGGATTTCGTAGTAGGACTACCACGATCAAGACAGGGTCACGATGGGATCTAAGTGATCATTGACAGATTGACCAAGTCTGCCCATTTCTTGCCAGTACGGATGAATTATAATTTGGATAAATTAGCCGCTTTGTATGTAGACAACATAGTGAGGCTACATGGAGTTCCAGCGAGTATTCTGTCTGACAGAGATCCAAGATTTGTATTAAGATTTTGGAAAAGTTTCCAAAAGGCTATGGGAACCAAGGTTACTCTCAGCACGGCCTATCATCCCCAGACTGATGGCCAAACCGAAAGGACAATTCAAACCCTCGAAGATATGCTGAGGGCATGTGCACTGGATTTTTCTGGAAATTGGAGTGAACAGTTACCCCTGATCGAATTCGCCTATAACAACAGCTATCACAGTAGCATCGAGATGGCTCCGTATGAGGCATTGTATGGAAGAAAGTGTAGGTCGCCTCTATATTGGGACGAGGTCGGAGAAAACGCTGTTACCGGAGCAGAACTTATTCAGTTGACCGTTGATAAAGTAGTCATAAGCAAGGAGAGACTCAAGGCAGCCCAAGATAAGCAGAAGAGCTGGGCCGATCTGAAGAGAAGACCCTTACAGTTGAAAATTGGTGAGAAAGCTTACGTTAAGGTCTCTCCCATGAAAGGAGTAGTTCGGTTCAGTAAATCCGGAAAGTTGAATCCGTGATATGTGGGACCATTCGAAATACTGGAGAGGATAGGAACCTTAGCCTACCGTCTAGCTTTACCGCCTGATATGTCCAGGATACATAATGTCTTCCACATCTCACAGCTGAGGAAGTATGTCCCAGACCCGAGTCATGTACTCAAGGTTACACCACTGATGATTGAAGGAAAACTCAACGAAGAACTTAAATACGAAGAAGTCCCTATCCAAATAGTGGACACGGAAGAACAAGTGTTGAGACACCGGACAATACCTTATGTCAAGGTACAGTGGTCAAATCATGCTGAAAGAGAGGCAACTTGGGAACTCGAGGAGAAAATGCGATCACAATACCCTCATCTATTCGAAAGAACAAGTTAATGCAAGTTTCGAGGACGAAACTTTTAATAAGGAGGGAGGGATGTGAGAACCCGAGATTTTACGATCCGAAGCAAATCAAGTAAGTAATACAAACTTGAAATTTTACTCAAACTAAGCTCAAAAATGTTTGTTCCAACTAAATAACTTGACTATTAACTTAGATTTTCATTAAATTTAACTCGGGGAAGCAATTTCAAAGATCGGAAATGAGCTCAGCAGGAGGCCAAGCCACAAGTAACCGCATCCATCGAAGTGTTGTCACGGGAGGAGTAAAACCTCAACTCAAGGACTCGAACTTTCAGCTCAAAGAAGCTCAACCAGGCTTGTCCTAACAAGACCAAAAAGGGAGCTAAAAGTTAAGCTAAGGGTTTGGACAAACTTATTATGCAAGAAGTGACCTTTGAGATAACCAAGGTAGAAGCTAAGGGATGAACTAAAGGTTTGGACAAGTTAATGATGCAAGAAATGACCATTGGGATAATCCATGAAGGAGCTAAGGGAAGAGCTAGGAGACCAAGACACATTAATAATGCAGGAAGTGGCTCTTGGTGCTTGAGATGGAGCTTGACCACATTAAAGGCTACTTGGAGCCCAAGTTGGCGTTAATATGGGGGGGAGGAGAGTCACAAATTCACCTATAAATAGAGCATGAGGGCTAAGGAAAAAACACTCCAAAAACTTCTCAAATTTTCGGCCACTCCCTCACAAAAGAATTGTCCCAAAATTTCGTCCAAGGAAGAAGGAACTCGTGTGGTTCGAGTGCTAGATTCTACGTCAAAGTGCTGGCGGAGTGAAGACAGTAATTGATAAGATTACGACGTAGTGTTGTCAAATTTTCGAGAAACAAGTTCGCCACAAAGTCGAATCTATTTCCAAAATTCTGTAAGTGGGCTTTTGTTTTACGTATCTTCTTTCTGTTTTTAAGCCTTGATATTGATAACATGACATGCATGTTGGTATGTCTTTTTTCAAAAATATTGGTTTGCTCTGTTTAAAAATTCGATCGATTATGTTTTCTTGCTATACTTCGAATTTTTTTGATTCCGCTGTACATGTCTAAAATTCTGAACTCTGAGAAATCTGATAAGTTCTGTATGTTATCTCTGAACTCTTTGTTACACTGTTACGAGTCAATTTGAAATGGGACGAGAATTTTGATTCTGTTTGGCTCCCAATGGTGGGTATAAAACCATTTCTGTCTGGCCCCCACCGGTGGGTATAAAACCGAGTTCTGGCCTCACCCCTTAGAGGAGCAACATATTGGGGACAATTTGACCATGGAAATGAGATGAGTAACAGTGTTCTGTTGGTTATAATCTGATATGTTTCTGAACCGTTTTGAAAAATATGATTCGTTCTGAATTATCTGTCTCATATTTGTTCATTTCGATATGATAAGTTAAAGGTATTAAGATTTGAAAGATTGTTAAAGAACTGTTTTAAAGAATTAAGTTCTATATGTATTTTTTGAATCGATCGACCCCCACTTGCTGAGTGTTTTCCCAAAAACACTCACCCCCTTACAATTTCAGATAAAAATGAAGAACAAATAAATGAGGAGGAGCAGGAAGCATTCTGGGGTTGGTGATCGATGATCAAGAGCAAGAATCAAGTTATCACTTTTGTTTAAGTTTTCTGCATTTCGCAACTCTGATGAATTTTATTTCATTGTCATTGTAAGACAATACTTTATTTATGAAAAAGACTGGTTTGATTTGATACTAGGCTTTATTGTTTGCAATATAATTGTTAAACAATGCTGGATGTCACCGACGCTTCGAACTCGAGGCGTGACATACACTGCTCGTGGGAACGATACTTTACTTACATATATGAAAACTTGACAAATGTGCGCTTGCGAGCGGAAAATACGCAACAGTCATTATGAAGGAAGCCCATGACATGCCATATTTCAATCATCCTGGAAGCACGAAGATGTACAAGGATCTTCAATTATTGTATTGGTGGCCGGACGATATCTGTATCTGAATGTTTGACATGTCAGCAAGTTAAAGCCGACATCAGAGGCCAGCGAGAAAACTTAAGTCACTTCCTATTCCCGAATGGCAATGAGAAATTATCGCTATGATTTTGTTGTGGGATTACCGATGACTATAAAGGGGTTTAATGTTGTATGGTTGATAGTGGACCGTCTTACGAAATCAACGTATTTTCTACCTATCAAAACGACATTTACCATGACACCGTATGCCAAGTTGTATATTCGAGAGATAGTTCGTCTGCATGGGATTCTCGTATCTATTGTTTCTGACAAAGATTCGAGATTTACATCATCCTTCTAGAAGAGTCTGCATGCAATGATGGGGACTAAATTTTTATTCAGTACATCATTCCATCCAAAAGAGTGATTCAAATTTTGGAGGATCTACTTCGAGCTTGTGTCATTGACTTTCAAGAAAGTTGGGAACCGAAGTTGCCACTAGTGGAGTTTACCTACAATAATAGCTATCAATCATTAATAGGGATGGCTCCTTATGAGGCATTATATGAGAGGAATATTAGATCACCCATACATTGGGACGAGGTTGGTGAAAGAGGAGAATTTGGTCCGGACTTGATCAAGCAAACAGCGGAGTTAGTAGTCGAAATTCGAGATAGAATGAAGACTACACAAAGTCGACAGAAAAGCTATGCCGACAAGCGATGAAGATAGTTAGAATTTACAGTAGACGACCACATTTTTGTGAAAATAGCGCTCATGAAAGGTGTTATGAGATTTGGCAAGAAAGACAAACTTAGTCCAAGATTCATAGGGTCATTTGAGATTTTGGAGAAGATTGGAACAAACCTATAGAGTGGCATTGTCACCAATGCTATCCGAAATAGACAATGTGTTCCATATTTCGATGCTGCGAAAGTACATGTCGAACCTTTCACATGTACCAAATCATGAACCTCTGCAATTGACTCCAAACATGATTTATGAGGAAAGGCCCATACAAATCTTGGCTAGGCAAGAAAGAAGACTCCGAAACAAAGTCATACCAAAGATCAGGTCAAGTGGATAAATCACTCGGAGGAAGAAGCTATTTAGGAAACCGAGAGGGACATGAGGAGTCGCTACCCGAAGATATTCGCTAAGTTCTAATTTCGAGGACGAAATTTTATTTAAAAGAGAGAGGAATTGTAAGGTCTAAAATTAAAATGACGTAATCCAACTGGATGCAAATTCAAAAAAATGAAAAATATCTAATTAAATAGTTTTAATTGCATAACTTGAATATGATGTGCATTGTTGCATGTATAAATGTACTTTCTATACGAATGCATGTAAACTGTATTTTTAAAGGCTGTTCGAGATGCGATCGAGGAACAGTGGCTGAGGGCTGAAAAAGGGAAAATATTTTTATTAAATAATTTTGTTTAATTATTTAAAATAAGGTTGATGCTATATGATATTTTTAAAAATAAGGAATTTTAAGATGATTTTATACGCTGAGTCGTAAATGTTAACCGTATTCGATTTTCGACAAAAATAAGAACTTTTTGATAACTCCCAGACCCGAGTCATGCACTAATGGGCTCATTGGTCCTATTGCACCATGTTAATGAGCTTAGGCTTGCACTAGGAGTTTTAAAACAAATAAATAGGCCAAACCCTCCTCCAAAACCCCTTACAACTCACGCCTCACAAACCTACACGCACTAAAACTCTTCCTAGCAGCCACCACACACAAACACAAGAAGCTTTGAAGGAGGAAAGTAACGTTTATTGGTAGAAAATCAGCAAGGGTCCTCCGTTCATCGCCATTTTTGCATCTCAACTTATTTTTCGTGCATAAAATACGCAAAGGCATGCCATAAATCTCTTTTTCTCATCTTTCACACCATATTACGTATTTGAATTGTGCTTGCATGAAAAATATGTTGGCCTTGCTTTTATTTTCGTTTTTATGCTTCAACTTGACAAGAACTCATGATTTTATGATGCAAACCTTGTGTTAACAAAGCATGAAGGGGCTGCCATGGTAGGAGCATCCTAAGAGGCGATTTCCAGTAGGTTAAAGGGCCACCAAAGTCATGGTTAGAGGATAGACAGAAGCTAGGGAATGCTGAATGAAATTATTGCTTGTTTGGTTTAAGGGTTCGGCTTTGGGGTATTAGGAAGAGGGGGATGCTCGGGGCTCTTTCACGATGAAGGGCTGGGCTCGTGAGGGTCCTGGTCTTGAGCCAAGAAGGTCCACGCGAAGCTGGAAGGGCTGGAGGAGAAGAGGCGCACGAATATGATTCTTCCTAGCCGTGGGGGCTAGGCCAAGGAGGCTCTAAGGAGGTTATTCATGGTCCTAGAAGGGTTCGGGCTCGGTGGGGGCTCGGGTGGTAGAGTCTTAGCCAGGTAAAAGACTCCTAGTCTAGGAAGGTAACTCGCGCAGCTTATGTTGCATCGTGCAGGGGGCTGCAGCAGGTTAGGTCGAGTCCAGGGGGTCCAGAAGGGTTCTTAGATGGGTTGGGCTGGGCTGGGCTTGCCTAGTGTGGCTCGGTCTCGGCTCGAAGAATTCACAAGATGGCTCGAGGGTAGCTAGTTAGGGCTTGAATATTAGGTTTAAAAAGGTTAAGGCTGGAACCATGGGTCCAAGGGAGTGGCTCATGTCTCACAATGGTAATTTAGGCAATAAAAAGTCTATGTTTAAAATTTGAGAATTTAATGTTGAAGTTTGAATTAATTCGGGATTAAAACGCTCTATGAATTAATAATTATAAAATTAAATCAAAAGCCATGAATTTAAGCTAATTAAAAATATAAGAAATTTATTTTAAGCTTAAATAAATATTTGGGATGGTCTAGTGTCAACGAAAGTAAAAAAGAAGTCAAAATCGAGATATTTTACGTTTAGAGGTAAAACTGTTATTTTACACCGAAACATTAGTAAACTTCCTGGCAGTGCCATGATTGCTGTAAATAATGATAATATGCATATTTTAAATATTAATGAAATTTTAAAATGAAACGTTAACGCGAAAAGATATGTTGCATGCTTGGTTAAAAAGAAAAAATGATTTAAGCATGCTTGAATTTTTATAAGTTATATAAATATGAAAAGTTGAAGGGGGGAAGTAATTGCGACTAATACGATGATACGATGATTATGATGATACGATAATAAGTAAGTCCAAGGCTCGGTTAAATTCCAGCTGATGTCCCCGCTGCCCAGTACTTTGGTTACATGTAGATGGATCCATTGACCTTCAGCTAATACGAAGGCCACAATTAACGATCTGAATTCAACGAAAAGAAAATGTATATGTATATGATGAAAGGAAAATGTTTTCGACGAAAGGAAAAATGTTTCAGTTATGCATGTTCATGAAATGTTATTTTAAGTAAAATTATTTTCATTGTTGCGTGTGAATGTATATATATTACTTGATATTATAATTATGGTTTGCTGAATTAATAGACTCACTAAGTGTGATCGATGTAGGTGAGCAAGATATTGATGTTGTTGAGGGGCTTGATGGGTGATCTTACTGGATTAAAGGTGCACACAACCCGAGGACCAGTGCTAGCTTTTCTCATTTATATTAAGTTTATGATTTAAGTTGACATTAAATATTTTACGACTATTATGATGCTTTTTGAGTAGTTTTTGAGAGGTTGTTAGAGTTAGCTTCATTTTTAAATATTGTTAAGTTTAGGTTTGATAAAACGTTTGACGATTTTACATTTTTAGTACTTTCTAAAACTAGTAAAAAATTTATTGTAAAATAAAAAATAATTTATTACTTTTGAAGTAAAATGAGTACTTGACGTTTTATTATGTTTTGAGATTAGGAGTGGATGGATATTTTCATACTCGTTAATTTTTACTATATTGATGATTGTCAGGATTTTTAGTGGTTTCATATTTGCTTTAATTTTAAAACGTAAGCCTAGGGTTGACGATTTGTCTCGTATTTTAACTACAGTATTTTACTTGTTAGTGAATTACTAAATGGGTAATTTGTAGTGGTATTGCATGCATGCATGCCTAAAGTTCTAAGTTTCGAAAATGAGTTTACAAAAAAAAAATTATAGTAGACGTTACAGTTGGAATCAGAGCCGACTTCTCCTAGTACAGTGTGGTTCGGGGACGAACCAAGCGAAAGCTGGTGACATGTGAGCTCATGGCCGAAAAGGGCGGGAGGTGATCGCCGGTGCCATGAGGTAGCACAGACAATGAGCGGCTCCTGACAAGCTACTAGGCAGAGGGAACATGAATGAACCGATCTTGCACCGGAAGGAGAAGGATTATGAAACTGTTCATGTATGGGACTATCCAGTTAAGGAGGGCTTAAAAAATTTGATATGTACTACTCATATTAAGAAGCCCCATCTTCTTTTCGGTATCTCATCACATAAGAACTCCGAAGTTAAGCGTGCTTAACTTAGGACAATTTTGGGATAGGTGACCCCTCTGGAAAATTTTCCAATATGCGTGTGAGTGAAGACATAAGCACGCTAGAAAGACTCGTCTTGATACAGTGAGGACAGTCATCGAATCTAGGGCATTAAAGTTGGTATCTGAGCAAGGATCTTGTATAGGTTTGTGCCACCGCCAGCTTCTGCAGCTCAGTCTTCAAGCCTCAAGTCTATAAGTTTAAATGTTTTGATGTTATCACCTGCATGTTCACTTATACATGTTTTACAGCGATTTAGCGTACATGTTTAGTTTATTTCATAATTTAAGGATTAATTTTTTTGAAAACTAGATTAAATTGCATGATGGGTTACCTTTAGAATTTGAACTGTATCTAGATATCATGCTTCCCAAATGTGAACCTAGCACTGACCGACAGGATGATACTACTAGAGGCGATAGAGGCCTCCCACCAGCACCCTCATCGCCAGGAGATGCAGCCACCCGCGTACTGGAGGTTATTGCTAGACTTATGGAGCAGGCACATCAAGCTACCTCACCCCAGACAGACATATATGAGCAGTTCAGACGGTAACCCGAAGAAGTTTGGGGGTGCCACTAACCCTTTCGTGTAGGAGGTTTGGATTCGTCTTTGGAGCTACATTTTCAGTATTTGGAGATGGGGAATGATGACCGAGTTAGTTGCGCTACTTACTGCTCTGACGCATGCCTATGGTGGCAGGGAGCCGCTCATGGGGTAAACGTTGTTACCCTAACTTGGGAGAAGTTCAAGGAGGTATTTTACGCCCAAGTATTTCTCAGCAGATGTTATGGGCCACATGATGAGGGAGTTCATGAGTCTTCGACAGGGGACTCGACTGTGGCCTAATTTATCAGGAAGTTTGACAGGGGCTGTCACTTTGTGCCCCTTATTGTGAGGGATGCCGCTCAGAAGCTGAGGCATTTCATAGGATGGCCTGAGACAAACCTTGCACCAGATGTTATGCTGATGATACCAGCGGGCTATGACGAGGTAACCGCTTGTGCTTTTCAGGGAGAGCAGGCTCTGAGGTACAATGATATAGAGATGCAGCGGAAGAGACATCTGGCATAGTCTAGCTCACATCCACAGAAGAAGTAGTTCACAGAGCTACGGAGACATCAAGGGCAGTAGAAGCCCCAAAGACAGTTTAAGAGGCCCGGACAACAACGGCCACCGCAGGCACCAGGGGCTCCTAAGCCGGAGGACAGTCAGCCGTGCAACCAGTGCAAAAAGTTACACTACGGAAAATGTATGTGGCACCTTCACATGCTTTGTATGCTAAGAGGAGGGCCACAAGGCCGCTGATTGCCCCAGGAACAAGGACCCCACGACTGGCAAGGCCTATGTGATACATGCATAGGGCGCAAAAGCGGAGCCAGACTCTACATTGATCATCGGTAACCATTATGTTTAAGAATTTTAATTTACCGCCTTGATTGTATGAGTTATATGATTGTTGTGGGAATTATTTTGGGAGTGAGAACCTACATTAAATCAGGTTGCATGTTCTAATTTGTGAACTTAAGTATTAAATTGAATTGATTAAGGTTTTTAAGGACATAATTGCAAAAACCAAAATTTGAAGGGGCAAAAATGCAATTTTCGAAAATTGGAGGGCCAAATTGTAGAGAATTCGAAACTTTAAGGGACAAATTGCAATTTCCAAAATTTTTGAGGTAAAAATTCGAGATTTTTGATTCGGTACTAGAAGTAAATCGGTAATTTTTTGAGGGTTTTGGGATAATTTTTGGTAGAAAATTTCTTAAGTTTCAACGCAATAAAATTTGATAGGTATGTTTTGTCGTATGAAGGATATATATTTCAGGTGTAACCGCGTATGCATTGCTATATTCAGGAGCTACACATTCATTTATATCCGAGTCATTCGTTAAGCGACTAGGAATCATACAAGAGGCTACGGATTTGGGATTCAAAGTATCGATGCCATCCGGAAATCAGATGTTTACCGCACAGATAGTGAAAAAAATTGGAGCTTTGGTTACAGAAAAATTTGGTGCAAGCAGACCTGATTGTGCTACCGTTATCGGAATTCGATATTATTCTCGGTATGGAATAGCTTTCTTTGACCAGAGCTGCTATAGGTTTTTGACAGAGGTCAGTATCTGTCCGACCTCCTAATGGTAAGCGGTTTATATTTGAGGCAGCCAGATATCAGCAGATGCCTCACATCATTTCTTGCATCTGTGCAATGAAGCTCATGAGGAGAGGCTGCCAGGAATTTTTGGCCAGTATCGTGACAGTGATCGGACCAATAAGTCAGAGGCTAGAGGAGTTTGAAGTAGTTAGGTACTTCCCCAGTGTTTTTTTGGATGTCGTTTCTGGCATTCCACCGAACAGAGAGGTGGACTTTTCTATCGAGCTTATGCCAGGTACAATATCGATTTCTAAGGCACCCTATCTTCTAGCACTTGCAGAGATGAAGGAACAGAAAGATCAGATACAGGACTTTCTAGATGAGTGTTTTGTAGAGCCCAAAATCAGTACACGTAAAACTCATGCATTTATTTAAATTTTTATTTATTTATTTAAGTTTAAAATGATTTTAACGAGGCGTGATTTATGAATTTGTATTAGTTTTATTATTATAATATTTATGTGATGAACGTTAAAATGTTTTCATGAGTTTCATGTTTCAGGCGATTTCCGATGCTGGATCGAGGAAAAGAGACTGGCGACAATTTGGACGATTTGTAAAAATGTGGTATTTGATTTAAGTCGAGAATGTGGCATTTTAATTTATTTATGAAGTTTTAAGCATTTTAAAAGCCTAATTTAATTATTAGGTGATTTTTAAGATTTTAAAATTTTAAAGTTTATGAATTCTGTATTTTATTTTATTTATGGGATTTTTGTAAAGTTAGTGTAGATTACCATTTTATTTAACATTTTTAATTATTAATTAGGCAAATAAATACCCCTAATTAAACACACACACACATACATACACGATTCACACACACATTTCATTGTGTTTGTTTTATTTTTGAGAGTTTGCTAGGGTTCTTGTTACACTCTCTCGCAGCCACCCTCCTCTTCAAATTTTCTCAACAAACACACGTTAATTTTAGCAGCAAAATCGTGCCGCAATTCATCCCGGATCCACCCTCGCACCTCTCCGGTTCGGTATCGTTGTTTCGTGAGTATATTCATCAAAGGCATGTATACTCTTTCGTTTTTGTATCGATCTCATCATAGTAATTGTTTTGATGTTTATTGTATGAAAAATCCATGTATGTTATGCAAGAGTTTGAGCAAAAATGGTTGGATTGAATTTAAAAATAATTTTAGATATCAAAAACCGAGTTTGCTGTCTTTTTGATTACTTTGAAATTTTGTTTGATTTTCTGGAAAACTTCCAACATATTAAACTTAGTACTTTTTGATACCTTCGATTTCACAGTAAATTCGTAATTTTTAGAAAAGAAACGAGTGAGTTCTGATCGTTTTCATTGGACTCATCAAATTGTGATGTTTTAAAAATGTGTTCTTTAGAATTGTTTGTAGCAGACTTCATTGGGAACCATCGGGTGATCCCTGCTACATTTAAGTATATTGGGTATGATGTTTAAACCATTTTTGGTGCTTCGTTTCGTGTCATTAGACACTTGGTTGCATTAAAATTCGTAGGAAGCATTTTGGTGTCAAAAATTCGTGTTTATGGGTTTTGTTGTGTTGTATGTTGTGTGTCGTTGTTTTGGGGCGTTTTTGTGAGTTTGAATCATTTCCATAGAGTCCTAGGATGAGTCTTCTTACATCGGTTCGAGTCGGTTGGGCGTGGCATAGAAATTTCATCAAAATATGTTTATTGTGTTGGTTGTGCGCAGGTTTAGCGCCGCATCGCTCACCAGCGAGCGCCTCCGTTCCCGCTTTGCGCAGCACTAGCGCCACGGCGCTGCCCTTGTGGCACCGCAGCGCTAGAGCTGTGGCCTTGCTAGTGTCGCAGCGCAGCAATGCCCAGCGCCTAGGCACTTGTCCATGATTTTTAAACCACTATTTTAGGTCCATGTTTTCTATGTTTGGGTAAATGTTCACGCTTCATATAGAGATTGGTTCGTGGTTTGATGTCATGGTTTAGTACGATGATTAAACGGGGTCAAGTCCCAAGTGATTTAGAACGTCATAATTCAATTGTTATTTTGGTGGTGAACACGACTATTATGTCTAAGTTATGGAAATTAAGTTCATGAAAATTTCTGTTAGTATGCGCAACAGTGGCCGCAAGCGAGATCCAACAAATCCCTCAACGCTATGTAAGTATTTTCGACGTGCAAAAGAAAATATTTTATGTTTTTGATGTTAGCTAAATGTCTTGTGACCAATTATGAACGGGTTTGGAAGCCGATGAACGTGGTCGGGAACCTCTCCACCCTGGTAAAGAATGAACGGGTTTAGATCAGGATTGGAAAGCGGTAAAGCATGACCAGGAACCAATCCACCCGGTAAAGCATGACCGGGGATCTCATATATGTGGTAGTGGAGATCCCTGTCAGCCCAGTACTCTGGTTTAGTCTGATCAGCTGCAATTATGTATGAGTCACTTTCTTTGAAACATATCTCTACGCAAAATGATGATGTTATGTATGTCTAAGTATGCCTGATGCAAGTATGTTTATGAAAATTTTTACGATATGATGGCACGTCTATGTTTATATAAGTACGTTCAAGTTTAAGTATGTATGTCCTACTTTAAAATACATGTGGTTTTATTATATATTTCTTGTTATTCTCAATTTATACATATTTAGTCTTTGATCGATGCACGTGAGGACGAGTTTGAGGAGGCGAGAGGTGGGGACTAGTGAGTCGGCTCAGACTGGGCGGAGCCTAAACCTGAGGAACGCCTACGTTTTTAAGACTTTATGCATGTTTTAAATACTCTGATTTTCATTAGATTATTTACGATGTTTAAACGATTACTTTTTTGCAAACTTTGTTTGCATTTTTTTTAATTCAAATTTTTTTAGACGAGCAGATTATTTTTATCGCAATTTGAAATTTTATTATTTATTTAAGAAAATTTTTATTTTTCCGCAAATTTTAAATAGTTCAAAATACGGTACATTACAGATTTCATTCGCCCTAGCTTTTCTCAATGGGTGCACCGATACTGCTTGTTAAGAAGAAAGATGGCAGCATGCGACTCTGCATTGATTACCGAGAACCGTATAGGGTCACGGTGAAGAACAAATATCCACTGACCAGGATCGAGGATCTATTTGATCAGTTTGAGGAAGCATCAGTATTCTCGAAGATAGATCTCCTATAAGGATACCACCAGCTAAATGTGAGAGAGTCTGACATGCATAAGACGACATTCAGGTCGAGTTATGGGCACTATGAGTTTATGGTGATGCCCTTCGGATTGACGAACGCGCCAACGATCTTCATGGACCTCATGAATCGTGTGTTTCAACCATATTTGGATCAGTTCGTCATAGATTTTATAGAAGACATCCTGATCTATTCGAAGAGCAGATATGAGCAAAGTCAGCATCTGAGGACCGTATTGCAGACTTAACAGGACATATGGCTATATTCCAAGTTCAGTAAGTGCGAGTTCTGGATAGACAGAGTGGCATTCTTGGGCCACATTGTATCGCGAGACGGATTGAGGTCGATCCCAGCAAGGTTGAGGCAGTCCGAGATTGGCCAGTTCCTAAGAGTGTGACAGAGATCCGCAGTTTCTTGGGATTGGCTGGATACTACCGGAAGTTCATTCGAGCTCTTCTATTGCGGTGCCTATGATCTTCTTGACGAAGAAGAATGCCAAATTGATCTGGGGATTAGCGTGCCAGGAGATTTTTGACAGGATGAAGCAGGTGTTGACCATAGCATTAGTTCTAGCTATGCCACAGGACAAGGAGAGTTTGTGGATTACAGGATGCTTTGAAGCTCGGTTTGGGCGTGGTTCTGATGCTGCATGACAGAGTTACAGCCTACGTGTCCAGACAGTTGAAGGTCCATGAGAAGAATTATCCGACTCATGACCTCGAGCTAGCAACAGTGGTTTTTTCCCTGAAGATTTGGATGCATTATCTGTATAGGGAGAAGTGCTGGATTTTCACATATCACAAGAGCCTGAGGTACTTCTTCACACAGAATGAGCTGAACATGAGGCAGCGGAGGTGGCTAGAGCTAGTAAATTTTTATGACTGTGACATTAGCTACCATCCGGGTAAGGCTAATATAGTTGCGGATGCCCTAAGCAGGAAGAATGCAGTGATCGCTCAGTTTTCAGGACAGAGACCGTTCAGAGGTTTGAGCTTGCATTCTATGCCATGGTCGATGCCCCTAGTCTTTCTGCCCTTACAGTACAGTCGCACTGAGAGACCTGATTCGAGCGGGGCAGACTTCTAACGAGCAATTATAGAAGTGGAGACAACAAGATTAGTCGAAGGGCCTGAGGTTGTATACAGTTGAGGACTGGCATAGTAGGATATCGTGAGCGACTAAGGGTTCTTAGCAGTGATTCCCTGAGAGCAGATATCATGAGTGAAGCCCACAGCATCCCATACTCCATCCATCCAGGGAGCACGAAGATGTATAAGGATCTACAGACTCTTTATTGATGGCCGGGCATGAAGAGGGATATTCTGCGTTTCGGTTTTGAGTATTTGACGTGTCAGCAGGTCAAGGCAGAGCATCAGAGACCTACTGGGAAGTTGAGACCACTTCCTATTCCCAAGTGGAAATGAGAGAACATTACCATGGATTTTGTGACAGGGATTCCGAGGACGACTGGAGGATATAATGTCAGTAGGGTGATAGTTGATCGGCTCACTAAATCAGCACAATTTTTACCGACTAGGAAGACTTTCACCATGACTTAGTATGCAGAGTTGTATATCAGAGAGATACTGAGACTGCATAGGATTCTAGTGTCCATTGTGTCAGACAGCGATCCGAGGTTCATGTCTACATTTTGGAAGAGTCTTCATCAGGCATTGGGTACTAAACTTCTATTCAGTATTGCCTTCCATCCTCAGATTGACAGACTGTCAGAGAGGGTGATTCAGTTTTCGGAGGACATACTCAGAGCTTGCATGATCAACTTCCAGGGCAGCTCGGAGCCGAAGTTACCTCTCGTGGAGTTTCACGTATGGCTCCATATGAGGCACTGTATGGGGAGTGTAGGTCATCAGTGTATTTGGATGAGGTATGAGAGAGAGCAGAGTTGGGGCCGGATTTAGTCAGTCAGACTGCAGAGTTAGTGGTTAAGATCCGGGATAGGATGAAGACCGCCCAGAGCCGACAGAAGAGTTTTGCAGATCAGCGGCATAGGGATCTTGAGTTTGCAGTATGGGATCATGTATTTTTGAGATTCGCACCGCGTGAAGAAGGGAAAACTCAGTCCTAGATTCATAGGACTGTTCAAGATCCTAGAGAGAGTTTGGACTCTCGAATACAGAGTTGCATTACCGCCGAATCTGACGAGAGTTCATAATGTGTTCCATGTTTCTATGCTGCAGAAGTACATCTCGAATCCTTCACATGTGCTGAACTATTAGCCACTTCAGCTGACGCCGAAGCTGTCTTTAGAGGAGGGACCACTCAGATTTTGAATAGGCAGGAGAGGAGGCTCCGAAACAAGGTGATCCACATGGTCAATGTCGAGTTGTTGAACCATTCCGAGAAGGAGGCTACTTGGGAGACGGAGATCGAGATAAGGAGTCGCTACCCGGAGTTATTCGGTATGTTTTAAATTTTGAGGACGAAATTCGATTTAATGGGGGGGAGAATTGTAAGGTCTAGCAAAATTCGAACTACGTAACCTGACTGCATGCAATATAGAATTTTATTTAAAATAGTTGTTTAATGATTTTTGTGCATTGACTGCATGATTATGGCATGGATAGATGTTTATTTCTTGGTTATTTAAAGTTTCATCCATTATGGTGTTAAGTTGCATTTCGCGCTTGAAATAGTAACAGAGACCAGGGATAATCAGGAGGAATATTTTTATTGAATAATTATTTTTAATTATATATTTTATGGTGTATCTGAAGGAGAATTCGAAAATGGGCCTTGGTTGGATATTTTTACTCGCCGGGCTGTATTTTAAACTGGTACACAAATTTTATCGATTCGGAGAACTTTTTGAGGGTTCGGTCAATATTTTCAAAAGCGTACCAAAATGAAATATTTTTCAGGATTGTTATTGAGCTTGATGGGTTTATTTTAGTACTTAATGATCCCAAAAATCTTTTAACCTTTTAAATTTTAATTATGGGCCCGTTAGTGTATTATTTTTGACTTAAACCTAAAGTAGCTAAACCCTAAACCTAATAACCTCAAGTGGCCGCCCCCTCTCACTCATTCAGCAGCTTTTTTGGGAAAAAAATATAGCATCGTCACAATTTTCTCCCTATATTTGAAGAAGAATTCTTCCGCGCCTCTTCATGGCAAGTCCTACGCGCATATTTTCAAGTTTTTGAGCACACAAATGTTAAGACACGCCATGTGTCTCTTTTTCTCATCATTTACACCATTTATATGCTTATATATGTATTTTCATGAGGAATTCTTTGATTTATCATGTGGTGTCATTGTTGCAAAGTTTAGACATTGAATATGCATTCTCTTGACTCATACTCACGTTTTTGCTTGTGTTTGTGTAAGGGGCTGCCGAGTCATGACCCTAGAAACGGTTCGCAGTCAAGGGGCTAGAGTCGGCTAGGGGTCGAGAGTTGTGAGGGCCGATTGGTACTTTGTGGTTTTTTGGCTCGGGTAGGGCTAGATCAAAGGATTTGGGTGTGCCGCCGTGCATGGCTCGATTCCAACCAGTAATCTGACCCTCTTGGGTCGTAACAGGGCTGGGAGAGAACCGTGAGAAACTGTTCGTGCTCCATAAGCTGATCGAAGGGTAGGTTGAAGGGTGGCACGGTTGGTTTGATGTTAAGGGCAATCGGGTTGTTGCGCACGTTTGTGAGCTTGGGGGCTAAGAGCGTGGTTAGGTTGCTCCAGGAAGGGGCCTACGTCTTGGTAATGGTCCTAGGGTGGTCTAGTTCGGGGCTGGTCCAGTCTAGAGTTGAGCTAGGGTCGAAATTTAGAACCAAGATGCACTAAGGTTTCGGCCGTTCTTAGTGCAAAAAATTTCAGTAAGTACCAGGGGCTTTTCAGGGGTTATTAATGGTGTGAAATGAGTTGTATGGGGTGTTGTTAAGTATTATTAAGTCATAGTTTAAGTTGGAAAAAATTTGGTTAAGTTTCCGGTTGATTCGGGTTAAACCGGGACAACGGTCTAAGTTTTAAAACGAATCGTATAAGTTTTGAAACGAGCTCGATTTTACGTCTAAGAAATGCTTATTATTATGTTTTGAGGTGTTTTAGAGAGTTTGGTAGGCTTCATGTCGAAATTTTGAGGTACATGGGTAAAATGGTCAACTAGGGTTTCAAGGAGAAAAATGGTCATTTTGAACCCGGGTCGAGTTTTTAGTCCTAGCAGTGCCATAAAAACTATTTGAAATGTTTTAAACGTTTATATTATCAAGAATATGAATTTTATGTAAATTTTAAAATACATTGCATGCTTGATTTTAAGGAAAATTTACGTATATGGATTATTTTAACAAGTGATGAATATGATGACATGTTTTGAAGGATGGGAGTTGGTTGTGACTAATACGATGACATGTAAGTCCAAGGCTCAGAGGATGGAAAATATTGTCGCGGATGTCCCCGTCGCCGAATACCGCAGTTATACGTAGATTGATCCATCGCCTAATACAATGACACGAAAGTCACTACTAAAGAACGGAATTCAAATTAAGGAAACGAACACGTATATGTTGATATAATGAGATACGTTATGAAAATGTTTATGCTTCGATAGGGTATGATTATGCATACGACTTTTTAAGATCAGTGAAATGTTTTTTATTACAATGCTTTTCACTGTTTCCTGTTATGTATATGTACTTGCTATAACGTTACAGGTGTGTTGATCCTTTAGACTCACTAGGTGCGAATGATGCAGGTGAGCATTTTGATCAGGAGACTGGAGGTGCCGAAGACTGAGTAGGTGGAGTTGGATGGCGCACGCGAACCTGAGGACCGTATTTTCCGCACATTATGTTTTGAGATTAGGAGTGGATGGATATTATCGTTCATTTTTACTATGTTGATGATTGTTAGGATTTTTAATGGTTTCATATTTGCTTTATTTTTAAAACGTAAGCCTATGGTTGAATATTTGTCACGTATTTTAACTGTAGTATTTTAACTTTTTAGTGAATTTCTATTATTTTAAAATGGGTAATTTGCAGAGGTATTGCATGCATGCTTAAAGTTCTAAGTTTCGAAATTGAGTTTACAAAAAAAAATCTAGTAGACGTTACAATATCTTTTTGCTATCAATCTTGTTGTCATTACCTTCCCATGCACAATAGATGCTTAAAATTTCATCATATTTTGGGAGATTTGAAGGATAATTTGGGAAGCATGATTACTCCAATTGCAGAAACATGGAACAAATCACGAGCCCAAAGAGAAAGGGAGAAGGGTCGAACATTGCTGCTTGGTGTCAGTTCACAATAACACATATATATGCACAACAAAATTTTCAACTTTGCAGGATAATAAAGCATGGATCATGCATAGGACATTGTAAATCGATTTTATGCTTTCTATGTTACTTAGAAAACAGGGAAAGGCGTAGAAGAGGCAATCAAAAGGCATAGAATCTATAGTATTTGTATCTATCCTGACGAAAATGTAAACATAATTATGTGAAGATTCACTAAACAACCAAAAATATATCATTGTGACAAAGTATTGAACTTCTAAAAAATGAAGATTTTGTACTTATCTCAGTAAATGTTGATTCGGTCATGCTGTAGCCTTTTTCAAGTGAAAAACATGATACTTATGAAAGAAGACAAAGAACATAAGAATGAAAAAATATAAATTAGCAGAAAATGTAAGAGCAGATACGTGACTCGATCTTACCTGAAAAGGCCTTGCATTCCACCAATGGAGAGGCGATTATACTGCCGAACTTTTCTAAGGACCCCAAGAACAGGGACGGATCCAGGAAGTCAATATGATAAGTTATATATTATTAAAAAAAAATTTACATTATATCGTACAACGAAGTTGTGTCCCTACGAGATTTTAAAACATAAAATTCATCAATAATAGAATTTACATCAATATGTTTAGCTAAATCTCGTTCAATATAGAGTGTCAAACAATCGGCAAGAAAGTCATCCTCCATTTTATTGCGAAGTGCCGTCTTCACATGCTTCATTGCTGAAAAAGCCCGCTCAGTAGTGGCAGTAGACATAGGTAATGTCAAAACAAGATGAATCAATCTAGTCAACATAACATAAACACTTGACCATCCACTCTCGGTCAATTGCTGACACAACTCAACAAGTGTAGAAACCTTTAAATTCTACATCACTTCAAGTTTATAATGTATCAGTTCATACTCCAAAGCAACAATTTCTTGATCTGTGAAATCTCCAGGATAAAACTTTTTCGCAAGCTTGCAAATATCATCACTATTAAATGAGTCAAATGAATTTTTAGGATCTAAAGCTGTACTAAGAGAAAGAAGTTTCACCGATGACTCATTGAACCGAGTATTTAACTCCATCAAAATGAAATCTATTGCTGCATTAAAAACATCAAAGTGGTAATGATGTTCTATTGTAGTTTGCCGACAAGAACGTCCAATCTTATATAGACAATCAAGGTCAGGTACATCAATTTCATTTCTTGAGCAAAAAACTTTAACTTCCTGAAGAAATTCATTCCACCCACATTCTCTAAATTTTTGAAGGCAGGTTTTGGTAGTAGTGACAAATGTGATAGCAGTCAAAATGTCTTGAGATTTTCTTTGAAGAATTTGACAAAGAATATCTATTGTTCTCATAATTTTATGCATTAAGTGCAAAATAAACACAAATTCAAAGCTTGCCATGTTTCTGTAAATCCCCCGAACTTCAGCCTTAACTCTTCCATTTGGAGAATAATCACTGAGAACTTCAAAAACTTTGCAAGTTGCAGTGTACATACCTATCAAGCTTTTTACCGAATCATAGTGAGAACTCCAACGAGTAGCTCCTGCTCGTTGCAAATTACCAATCTGGTTTGCACCACTTCCAGAATCACGTTCTCCAATTGACAACATATACTCAATTTCATTTCTTTGTGCAGTATGTAATTCAGCAATGCGCTTAGTAGAAGAAGTGACAATATTAACAATATTGTCCAAATGAGAAAAGAATTCTCAAATAACACTAACATCCTTAGCTGCAGAAACCAATGTCAGTTGTAAACGATGTGCAAAACAGTGGACATAGTATGCATAGGGACAATCTTTGAGAAATAATGCTTGAAGTCCATTCCAAGCTCCACGCATATTGCTAGCACCATCATATCCTTGGCCTCTGATTTTCTTAACATGGAGATCATGATGAACAAGAACATTTGATATCTCATTTTTCAAATTCATTGAGGTAGTGTCACTAACACTTTTGATGGCAAAAAATCTTTCTGTCAAAATCCCATCATTGTTCACAAACCTCAATATAATGGCCATTGGCTCTCTTTTAGATATATCTCGGGCTTCATCAACAAGAATACAGAAGTATTTATCTCCAACTTCTTCACGAACCATCTGTCGTACTCTATTGGCCATAATATGTAAAATCTCTTTCTGAATTTTTGGAGCGATATATTGAGCATTTTTTGGAGCATTCTCAAGCACAACTTCATCAATTTCTATATTCATTTTTGCAAAAGCCTTCACCAATTCAAGAAAATTTCCACGATTAGATGAAGATAGAGATTCATCGTTACCTCTAAAAGCACAACCTTGAAGTGCTAGCCAACGAACAGCTGCAATTGAGGTGCTCAAACCAGTGACCGCAATTTTTTCTATAAAATTTCTCTCCCAAGTCCCAAGCCCTTTAGCGACAGAATAGAATTGCGGGCTCCCGAAGAAATCGAATTGCTCATCGGCAAGGCAACAATCCAGGTAAGAATCGGCTATACATTTTTATTACAACTGAGTCAATAAAATCTCTAGCCAACCGTTGGCTTGCAGGGCATCTACTAGGTGCTAGGAACGCAGTACACAACATCACAGATGCTAGTCTCGAGCTCAAGCAACCTTTATCCATGTTTTAGGCGGCTAAATCAACTAGGAACGAATTTAGAATATGCGGTGTTACAAATGAGTTTCAACATCGAATTACGATTCATTTGTATTAAAGCATAATCAAGGACTTTATCTATGCTGATTGCATGGGTATACAGATAAAGTATAACGAAACCATTAAAAGTTAAATTATATTAAAATAAAGATTGTTTATTACAACTGAGTCAATAAAATCCCTAGCCAACCGTTGGCTTGCAGGACATCTACTCTAACAGTTTGCTCCATCTGTTTTGATAAATTCAACACCCCATGTAGAAAAAGTTGCGGTCACTGGTTTGCGCATCTGTGATGTTGTGTACTGCGTTTCTTGGTTAGGGCATGGAGATGACCAAACATACAGATGAGTAGTCATATGATGATTATACCGAACAACCCTCCCTCGGACTTTCCAAGTGGTTATCATTCATCGAGAGGATAAGTCCGTGGTTATGATTGTACACCATTAGTCCTTACGACCCGGGACAACACTGAGGCTCTATATGCTAGGGTTGTGCTTTGACTCGTTTACTCCAGGAGAGTCATCAGGTGGCGAGGTTGGGTACAGTTGCGACACATATAGGAGCCAGTGCATTGTAGTCGGGGATTCACCGCTCACCTACGGGTGTGGATATCCTGTGTGATCTGATGAAATAATAGTGCATGGAATCTCTGGCCAGAGTATGAGATGTACGTTATTAGAGAAAGAGTTCTCAAATAGTACACGCGATGCCACTATTATAGTTACCACATAGTTATCGAATTATTATGCAACCCTCGATGAACCAACCGTACTGTACGTTAATCATAATCGACTGATTCTTGCAGGCACTATCAGTGATACCTAGGAGATCATGGGGCGATGCTACTAGACGCTTTTACCATAATCCGATGGGTGCAATCAGAAATGAGTTCTGACAATCTTAATCAAGGTGTTGATGAAAAAGAATGGGGCTAACTAGGGTAAGCCCGAATAAGAATAAATATTATTCTGAATCACAAAGAGTTGTGAAGCCACGGCTAGCTGTATCCCTGAACCATTGAGGGTCACACAAGTACTGGATCGTTTGTTCCCGTTGAGAGAATAAATTCAAGGAGTTGAATTTATATTATGATATAGTAAATTCAATGAGTTGAATTTATGATAATTAAATTTTGAGAAAATAAATTCAAAGAGTTGAATTTATGATATAGTAAGTTCAAGGAGTTGAATTTATAAAATTTGATAATTTAATTTATTAAACTCAAAAGTTGGGTTTATTAAATATTAAATTTTGGAGGTGATAAATTCAAGGAGTTGAATTTATAATTTAAATATTAAATTCAAATGTTGAATTTATAATGGATTTAATTTATTAAACTCAAAAGTTGAGTTTATTAAATATTAAATTAAATATAGTGGGAAATATGTTTGATGGGCTTGTAGGAGTACAAGTCCAACATACTAAATAATTAAAGTTCTTAATGGACTTTGATTAATTAATTAAACTAGTTGGACTAGCTCAATTAATTAATCAAGTCCATTAATGTTAATTATGGTAATTAGGTCATAGAATTTTTATTCTAGCCTCCACTAATTTGAATTAAGAAATTTTCGAGAATCCACAAACATGATCCTCCAAATATTTAGTTTACTTAATTAATTAAATTATTTAAGTAAATGATGATTAAATAAATAATAAGAATATTTTATTCTTATTAAATGGAAGGATTCGAAACTTGCTTGATAAGAGGCAACAAACTTTCGGCTCTTCTATAGTGCTTCTCTCGAAATATTTGAAAGAAAATTTGGCTTATTTTATTGAGTCGAATTTTTTTCGTGTTGAATCTCAACGTAGAAACTTCTTTCAAATTTTCTAGTGCAATTTGGAAGAGGAACAAGCGATCTAGTCGTGGACTTGATAGGAGGATCAAAGAAAGCAGATATGAAGAAAGTTCGTAGGGAATTCACCAAGAGCTATCTCCGCTTACCCCGGAATAGTTGGAGCCGTGTGAATCATTCACCAAAGGTATAAACTCTAACGCCCTATGAATGTTTTTGTTAAAATCATACGAGCGTCCAAAGCAAATCATATTTTGATTGTCAAAATAAATAAAATTTTTTAAAACTTCCGCTGCGTTTGGGCGTGTAAAAAACCGAGATCCAACAGTGGTATCAGAGCCAAGGTTTTTCTAAATCGTATGGTTTTATATTGATTAATTTATTTCTAAACACACAAGAAAATTTTTCAGAAAATTGATGCACCATAAAAATTTTATTTTTGCGGAAAACAAAAAAAAAATATTTTCGTTTCTGCCCGGAACTGTTCCGGGCAGCCCGTGCGCGTAGGGTCGCGCACGGGTGCGCGCAGCGTGCGCGCAGAGACGCGCAGATTGCGCGCATGCTGTGCAGATTGTCCGCACAGCGGGCGGCGGCCGCGCGCGCGCGGCGTGCGGAACGTCCGCACGCTGCGCGCGATGCGCGCGCGCCGAGCAACTGTGCGCGCCCAGCGCACAGGTCCCTTGCTGCTGCCCGAAACGTTCGGGCAGCGGGACGGGCAGCGCGGGCGGCTGCCCGGGAGTGTCTCGGGAACCGTTCTGGATAATGGGCTTGAATTGTTTTGGCCTAGGGTGCAATTTTTTTGATTTTTTCAAATTGTTTGGTAAAATTGATATTTTTGAAAATTGGTTCAATTTTATTTTTGAAAATTAATAATTTTCTTGTAAAATAAATAATTAGTATATGATTTTAATTATTTATTGTAAAAATGAGTTTTTACAAGAAATCAATTATTATTGATTTAATTGGAAATTAAATAAATGAGTTTATTTAATTTATTAATTCTTTAATAATTGTGGTGGTTGATGATAAATTATTAGATATATGTTTAATCAATTAATTAAATTGTTTAATTAAATTGATTAACATATTTGATATTAAATGCATGAAGGATGATCGAGAGCCTTGACCAATGTGTTAGGTGTATGTTAGGATATTTTACTGTTTTATTCGTTTTTAATATTTGATATTATTAAAGTGGGCCTGGTTTATGGCCCGTTCCCACCCATGAGATGTATCCCTTATGTGCCATGGCTATTTAAATGTAATTATTAGAAATAGTTGGAGATCAAGACTGGAAGATGGTGGGCCCGATGAACGAGATGAAGACATGTAAAATATTGAAAGCTCTTGTAATAGTTGCATTTGCATCCCTGCATTCACCTAGGTTTTGGACCTGGATCTATGTATGGCTCACATGGATCTAATAGTGTTGGCGATCGATCATCCTTATTTATTGTTGAATGTCATATTATGATATATGCGATATATAGTAGTATGCATGTATGTATATTATTAGATAATATAGTTGCATGGATCCGGTAAACATACAAACTCGTGGCACGTAATTTTAAAATTAAAATGATGAGACAATTTTTGAAATTAAAATCCCTCATTTTGAATAAGATTCAAAATTTATATCAAACCGAAAAAGTAAAAATTAAAAGAGTTTAATTTTTCCTTGCCTTCCATCAACCGTGGTTGCACGTCGATCGCTACCCGCGGACAGTGTCTGGCTCATATTATTGGGGAGGCCTGTACGCCGGAAAGCTGTGACTTTCACCGGACATATGATGTGAATTGAGTGGAACTCCCATGACTTCGGCTCATATTATTGGGGGAACTCATGGCGACCGTCTACTACAATTCAACATTGATGGGTCGGTTTGACACGCGAAAATAAACGGCGTCATATTATTGGGTCCTTATTAAACGTGAGGCAAAACACGCGGAGGTTGCATAGGGATGCAATTGGATTCTACCTTTTAGAAATTATAATTGGTTGATATTATTCGGGATTATAATTGGCTAATTGGACTCTACGTGCCCACTAAGGAAATACGATTTCCCTTTTTCATCAGAGGGTGGTGAAAATGTCAAAATAGTGGGAGATTTATAAAATAAAATCCATATTTTATATCTTAAAATTATTTTAAAATAATCAGCAACCATTATTCTTTTTCCATATCAGTATATTTTCGATTTCGTCACGTAATTCATTTTTGTTATTAACAAGCTAACCGAATCTAATTTTCAAGACTGGTTGGAAAATTTGTTCTAAATTCGGAGAAAATGACATACACACTAATGTCAGTCTTGTGGAACTAACAATGCATGCAAGATGGTGGGACCATAGTGTGCAAGCTAAAGTGTAATGTGCTTGCTTCTATGTCAAATGAACTGTGGGGACAGTTTGAGGAAATTTTGAATGCTGCTGACATTCGAATGCATGTGCAAGAGTTGCATGGTGCATGAAACTATGCACACCACTTTCAAGGAACTCATGACTGACTACACACATGCAAGACAGGGCTTTGGCCCATGAGCGTGGTGTACGTATGACTGGGCTTGCTAAGAATATGGTGGGCCTGGAATATGTGATTCCTAATGAGTTACCAGATAACATCAATTTGTTGTCTTTATCTTCCTCATTTGACGGGGTTATGGTGAACTTTAATTTGAATAAGATACATGATAGCCTTGAAGAGCTAGTCAATACGCTTATAACTTATGAGATCACCATAAAACATGGAATTGTTGTTTTCCTTATGGCCCTCTCGTCAGACGAAAATGGCCCATAAGGTATGTAATGTGCCCTAGAACTTCTTGCTTGAAAATTTACGGAAAATTAAAAATTTTCTTTTTAAAAGAACTTAAATGGCCTCATTCATAAAATCACTGGTGAATCAAGTTCAATATTTCAAAATATTGCAGCGGAAGGAAATAAAGTTTGCCAAAAATCACAATTTAAAAATATCCAACGACTGATAAAATGTTTGCGGAATAAAATAACAACTGCTGCTCTGAGGTACTCGGGTGCCACTACTGCCGACCCAAGCTGGCTCACTGGTCCCCGCCCTCGGCCCTGGCCTCGTCAGTACCTACAACAATCAAGTCTAGTGAGCCTAAAGACTCAGCATGCATATATCGCAGGTAACGAGTAAAAATCTGAATTTAAAATATGCATGAGTGTTAACATATCCTGTCCTGAGGCATGCTGAAAATAATCTGTACTGAGCAATTATAATACTTGCATAACTGAACTGATAATCATAGTAAAAAAAAAATGTTTGCTCCTTTGAGCCTGTACTGAAATAACTGATAAAATTTTCTGTTGAGATTATGTTTTACGCCTGTGGCCCCCTGCACTAAGCTGAACTGATCGGTAACTGGCTACCAGGGAGGCTGAAACTGAACTGAGCTGGCCGGTCACTGGCGACCGGGTGGTACCATACTGAACTGATCGGTCACTGATGACCGTATAAAATAACACTCCCACATAGTGAATGAACCACAAGCCATATCGCATAAATCTCAAAAATAATCATTTTCTGTTTTCATGCACGTAATATAATTAACTGACGTAATGAAAAATCCTGTAATTTTACCAACTGGATTGGATTGGATCGTCCCCAGGCTCGCTGCAACCTAACTGTGCTATGAAAAATATGCAATAGCTTAAACATGACCAACTACGCAATTTACGTTCAAAAGATGCGACTATGATGCCTAATGACTTCGCATTTAATCATGACTCCGAGCCGACCTGAACCGACACCGAAACCGACGTATAGTCATGATTAAAATACGCTGAAAAATCATAAAATAATGCTCCTAAAATGATAGGGTCGAAATCTAGGTGGAATGGAGGCCAAAACACGAAACGCTCTTTCGAGAGTCAATTTGGCACATCGCACCGTAAATTCTCGTACGACCTCAAAAATGATCCAAATGACAAACGGTCAAAAACATGACCTTCCTAACTCAATGAGGCACTGTCCAGTCCAAGGTCATGGGCTAAAAGCCAACCAAGAACTCGAACGAGCCACCGAACCGACACAGCAACTTGCTGTAATTTTCCAGCAACTGTACAATCGTGTAACTTGTGTTATTTTCGAGACTACCGGCCATTGGGGCTGTGAACCACCAACCAGAGACTCTTGCCAACATCCCAAGGAGTGATTTGAACCATGGCTAAGGGCCCTAGGCCAGCCACAATCCGCGTCACACCAAAACTCAACTGAAACTCCAACCGAGAACCAACGTGCATGCGTGTGTAGTGTTTTGCTTCGATTGATGTCTCGTGTCGTTCCAGTGGCCATTTGATTGACCATGGCACGATCTAGACATCTAGGGTCATGGTATGAACCGTGGCTAAGGGCCATATGCCAACCAAGATCCATACCAAGCAACCAAAACCGAAACCGTATATGCTGAAATTGTAAGGGCCGAAGGGACATAGGGGCGGTTGTGAAGTTTTTATTAAAAACCGATGATCCATGGACCAAGCCACTAAAAGGGCGACTCAGTCACGTCTTAGACATGCTAGGGGAGTGATCTAACCATGGCTATAGGCCCCTAGGGCAGCCAATATCAGATCCTTCCTCCTTGCCAACAAGCTGAATCTCGAAACTCAAATGGACCAAATGAGAAGTTGCATGTCCATTTCTGAATTTCCAGCAACCAGGGGCTTGAACGAACGGACCAATCTGATCCTAATGCATCCTATTACATGTATTGAGGTCATCTTGGGAGCCTGGAGTCGAACCAATCACCTGAAACTCACAAACCAAGAAAAACGTGAAGCTTGCCAAGAAATATCAAAAATTCTGCATGTGTTGTTTTCAAAAGTTTTGACATGGATCTCGATTTTTTGCTTGAATAAACATGATCATGTACTGAAAAATAAATGATAATATGACTTGATTGAGGTTTAGAAAGAATCTAGACATGCCTTGTTATCGTTTGAAATGAAAACGAAAAGAAGAGACGAGACGGCGCTGAGGAGACGGAGTGGCTTCCTTTTCTACCTTACCTTGCTCTCGATTTTTCTCTCTTCTTTTAGGCTATGAACTCAAGACTTTTCTACACTGAAAATGGATCTGAATGATGAGGTATTTCGGTGGTGAGGGAGGGGAGATAAGTGGTTATGGGAGTGAGGGGGATAGGTGCAAGATATAAGGAAAGATATCAAGACTAAATCTCCTAAATTTGAATTTTGAATTATGGCTTGATATCAAATGAGTTGGTGGATGCTTCTAGGAGGTAGTGGCCGATTTTTGCTTGTTTTCTAGTCTAGGATATGTCCATTAATTTAATTAAATTGTGCTCTCAAAAATCCTAGAATTATTCTACAACTTACATGCAAAGAAATGGTCAAAAGGTTGATGAGTTGGCAATTAAATTGTCTAGCAACTATGGGGGCCGAAAATTGCAATAAAATGAAGGGGTTAATATTGTAATCTAGTAACTAATAATCCTTGAAAGCCTTACTAATCCTTTAAATAATTTAGTGAGCTAACCCCTTAATTAAGTAACTTAAATGAGCTCATTTCTTAATCACCTCAAATAATTAAATTAAACCCTCAAACCTCTCTTTCTAACTTAAATTAACTTACTTGCTAGCTAAATTAACTTCTGGAAATATTTTCTGGATCTTAAATTCTATCTCAAAACTCCAACTCCAGTCCGGCCTCACTGAAATAACTGAAATACTAAAAATCAAACTACTGAACTGAAATAATGAATAATTAACTTCAAATAAATGCATTTAAAATAATTATGCAATGAAGTCAATTAAATTTAGAAATCTAGAATTATGCATGGCTTAAACGTAGACTGGTTTACGGGTTCTACAAGGTAAGGGAAAGAAATGTTATGCCCCTCACAAGAAAAACAATCCCAATAAGAAGCAAACTCTGAAAGACACTTAAAAGGCCTACAAAGCCCGATAAGTTAGAACATATTTATTTCACTGCAAGAAGTCCGGACATAAGAAATTATATGCGCCAAAAATGTTCTGGAAATGATAAGTGAATGTCAAAGTAAACATTATTTCAACAACAAACAAAAGAAAGTTAGATGATCCAAATCCCGCACAAATATGGCACGTTATACTAGGTCATATTTCTCAAAGAATGATGCACAAGCTAGTGGGAGAATGCATGTTTGACTTGTCAGACATAAATTCTCTACATACTTGTAAATCCTGTCTAAAATGAAAAGTGACAAAGACTCCATTCGATGGAAACGTGGAACGTGCATGGTGTACTGGATTTGATCCATACAGACGTTTGTGGCCCGCTAAGTGTTAGCACAAAATATGGGCAATCCTACTTCGTTATCCTTACTGATGACCATTCGAGGTATGGATATGTTTATGTTTATGAAACACAAATCTGAAGCATTTGAATAGTTCAAAGAATTCAGATCTGAAGTAGAAATCAGCTAAAAAGAAGTATTAAGACACTTCGATCTGATCGAGGTAGATAATACTAGAGTGCTGAAATTTTGGATTATCTAAAAGGGAATGAGATTCTCTTACAGTGGACTCCACAGCAACACCACAATTGAATGGTGTTTCTGAACGTCATAATCAAACCATGTTGGACATGGTTCGATCTATGATGAGATTTACTGAATTGCCTACATCGTTTTGGGGCTTTGCTCTTGAAACTGTGGCACTGTTGTTGAATAATGGCTATACTAGAGCAGTGGATCAACATATGAGATATGGATGGGGAAAAACTCCCAAATATTCTTACATGAGAATATGGAGATGTCCTGCTTACGTGAAGCAGACAGTGGAAGACAAATTGGATAGTAGATCCACTTTGTGCTACTTTGTAGGATATCCAAAGAATTCCGTTGGATATTATTTCTATCATCCCAATGAAGCAAAAGTGTTTGTTTCAAGAAATGCACCTTTTTGGAAAAGGAATTTCTATTAGATAGAAAAGGAAAGATGATAGAACTTGAAGAAACTCAAGATACTCCCTCAACTGTAGAAGTTTAACCCATTTCCAAGAACCAGTATTTGAAGTACAAGCTCCTAGGAGGTCTGATAGGGTTATTAGACCACCTGCAAGACATACGCTTCTTCATGAACAAGACCATGATGAGTCTTGTGTTGGATATGATCCAATGAACTTTAAAGAAGCAATATCTGATACTGATTCAACCAAATGGCTTGAACCCATGCAGTCAGAAATGGACTCTATGTATTCAAACCAAGTCTGGACATTGGTGGATCAACCTGAGGGAATCGTTCTCATAGGATGCAAATGGATCTACAAAAGAAAGCCTGGGCGGATGGGAAGGTAGTGACCTTCAAAGCAAGACTGCTTGGAAAAGGTTATACTCAAAGCAAGGAGTTGTCTGTGAGAAAACTTTTTCACCAGTTGCTATGTTTAATTCCATTAGAATACTACTAGCCATAGCATCATGGTATGACTATGAGATATGACAAATGGATATAAAGACTGCATTCCTCAATGGAGACATCAAAGAAGAAATTTATATGTCTCAACCTGAGGGATACACATCAGTAGGAAGTGAGCATAAGGTATGCAAACTTCAAAGATCAATATATGGTCTCAAGCAGGAGTCAAGGAGTTGGAACCTCAAATTTGATAGCACTGTCAAAGAGTTTGGTTTTGCTAAGAATCCTGAGTAACCATGTGTGTACAAGAAAGTTAGTGGGAGTGTAGTGACATTCCTAGTACTTTATGTTGATAATATCCTGCTCATTGGGAATGATGTAGGATTACTGCAATCAACTAAAGTATGGTTAGCCAGTAAATTCTCCATGAAAGACATAGGTGAAGCATCCTACGTATTGGGAATACAAATCTATAGAGATAGATCAAAGAGGATGCTAGGACTCACCCAAGTCACTTATATCGATACCATTTTGAAACGATTCTCTATGGAAGAGTCCAAGAGAGGATACTTACCAATGTGTCATGGTGTTACTCTATCTAAAGCTTTGTGTCCTAAAACTGATGAAGAGATAGAGATGATGATACGTATTCCATATGCGTCAGCCATTGGTAGTATCATGTATGGTATGATATAGACACGTCCTGATGTTGCTTATGCTCTGAGTGTTACAAGTAGATATCAGGCAAACCCTGGTCCAATAAAATTGGAAGGCCGTGAAAGATATTCTTAAGTACTTGAGAAGAACTAAGAACTTGTTCATGGTCTAAGGGGGTGGAGAATTAAAATTGGAAGGCTACACTTATTCTAGCTTCCAATGTGACGTAGATGATTCGAAATCGACCTCTGGTTTTGTATTCATGCTATATGGTGCGGCTGTCTCTTGGAAAGGTTCTAAGCAAGACACCGTTGAGGATTCCACCACTGAAGCTGAATACATTGATGCATCTGATGCAGCGAAGGGGGCAGTTTGGATGAGGAATTTTGTCCAAGAGTTGGGCGTTATTCCTAATGGAGTTGATCCAGTCACGTTGTACTGGGACAACACTGGTGCCATTGCGCAAGCAAAGAAACCAAGGTCTCATCAGCGATCCAAACATGTACTGAGGAAGTTCCACATCATACGAGAGATTGTGGGAAGAGGAAACATATCAGTCGAAAGACTCCCCTCTGCAGATAATGTTTCTGATCCACTTTCATAGCCCTTACCAGGACCATTGTTTGAGGAGCATCGCGAAGCAATATGATTAAAGTTAAGGGTAGTTGGCTCTAAGGCAAGTGGGAGATTATTAGAGTAGATGCCCTGCAAGCCAACGGTTGGCTAGAGATTTTATTGACTCAGTTGTAATAAACAATCTTTATTTTAATATATTTAACTTTTAATGGTTTCGTTATACTTTATCTGTATTCCCATGCAATCAGCATAGATAAAGTCCTTGATTATGCTTTAATACAAATGAATCATAATTCGATGTTGAAACTCATTTGTAAACACTGCATATTCTAAATTCGTTCATAGTCGATTTAGCCGGACTAAAACATGGATAAAGGTCGCTTGAGCTCGAGACTAGCATCTGTGTTGTTGTGTACTGCGTTTCTTGGTAAGGGCATGGAGATGTCTAAACATACAGATGGGTAGTCATATGATGATTATACCGAACAACCCTCTCTCGGACTTTCCAAGTGGTTATCATTAATCGAGAGGATAAGTCCGTGGTTATGATTGTACACCATTAGTCCTTACGACCCGGGACAACACTGAGGCTCTATATGCTAGGGTTGTGCTTTGACTCGTTTACCGGCTCCAGGAGAGTCATCAGGTGGCGAGGTTGGGTACAGTTGCGACACATATAAGAGCCAGTGCATTGTAGTCGGGGATTCACCGCTCACCTACGGGTGTGGATATCCTGTGTGATCTGATGAAATAATAGTGCATGGAATCTCTGGCCAGAGTATGAGATGTACGTTAGAGAAAGAGTTCTCAAATAGTACACGCGATGCCACTATTATAGTTATCACATAGTTATCGAATTATTATGCAACCCTCGATGAACCAATGGTTGCAGATTCGATCGGGATATATGAGATGAAGGGACCGTACTGTACGTTAATCATAATCGACTGATTCTTGCAGGCACTATCAGTGATACCTAGGAGATCATGGGGCGATGCTACTAGACGCTTTTACCATGATCCGATGGGAACCCACGGCTAGCTGTATCCCTGAACCATTGAGGGTCACACAAGTACTGGATCATTTGTTCCCGTTGAGAGAATAAATTCAAGGAGTTGAATTTATATTATGATATAGTAAATTCAATGAGTTGAATTTATGATAATTAAATTTTGAGAAAATAAATTCAAGAAGTTGAATTTATGATATAGTAAATTCAAGAAGTTGAATTTATAAAATTTGATAATTTAATTTATTAAACTCAAAAGTTGGGTTTATTAAATATTAAATTTTGGAGGTGATAAATTCAAGGAGTTGAATTTATAATTTAAATATTAAATTCAAATGTTGAATTTATAATGGATTTAATTTATTAAACTCAAAAGTTCAGTTTATTAAATATTAAATTAAATATAGTGGGAAATATGTTTGATGGGCTTGTAGGAGTACAAGTCCAACATACTAAATAATTAAAGTTCTTAATGGACTTTGATTGATTAATTAAACTAGTTGGACTAGCTCAATTAATTAATCAAGCCCATTAATGTTAATTATGGTAATTAGGTCATGGAATTTTTTATTCTAGCCTCCACTAATTTGAATTGTGAGATTTTCGAGAATCCACAAACATGATCCTCCAAATATTTAGTTTACTTAATTAATTAAATTATTTAAGTAAATGATGATTAAATAAATAATAAGAATATTTTATTCTTATTAAATGGAAGGATTCGAAACTTGCTTGATAAGAGGCAACAAACTTTCGGCTCTTCCATAGTGCTTCTCTCGAAATATTTGAAAGAAAATTTGGCTTATTTTATTGAGTCGAATTTTTTTCGTGTTCAATCTCAGCGTAGAAACTTCTTCCAAATTTTATAGTGCAATTTGGAAGAGGAACAAGCGATCTAGTCGTGGACTTGATAGGAGGATCAAAGAAAGCAGATATGAAGAAAGTTCGTAGGGAATTCACCAAGAGCTATCTCCGCTAATCCCGGAATAGTTGGAGCCATGTGAATCGTGTTAGGATCTCGGTTTTCTACACGCCCAAACGCAGCGGAAGTTTTAAAATTTTTATTTTATTTTTACAATCAAAATATGTTTTGCTTTGGGCGCTCGTATGATTTTATCATAAATAAACATTCATAGGATGTTAAAGAATTATACCTTTGGTGAATAATTTCACTTGGCACCAACTACTCCGGTATTAGCGGACGTAACTCTTGTTGTAAATCCCTACGAACGTTCTTCGATCTAATTCTTTTATCTTCGAATCAGGTACACGACTGGGTTACTTGTTCCTCTTCTAACTTGCACTAGAAAGTATAGAAGATTTTTGCGTAGAGATAGAACACAATTTTGTTTAAAACATTTTTGAGAGCACAAAGGAATTGGAAGAGCCAAAAAAAATATTCTGAAGCCAAACCTTCGGATGCCTCATCTTTTAAAATAAGAATCAAAATCCTTATTCCTTTTTTTTTTAAGCTTCGGTGGTCTCTTTCAACTCAAAATCAAAGTAACACATATATTATTACTTTAATGAACTAATTGTCATTTCCTTAATTAATCATATTAATTAAGTTAATGAATTCAATTGCCATTTCTTGTTTCCACCGAAATTGCATGCATTATAATAATTTAAAAAAATATTATTATATTTTCTAATCTTTTCTTTACTTAATTAATCTAATTAATTAAGTTAACAAAAGATTCTAAAATGCATGCCAACTATAGCCAATTTCGATTTTAATGCATATATTTTAGATAATATCATGCATCAATATTTTCTCTATGTTCAAGTTTTAAATTATGGTATCATTAATATCTCCATATTACATAATTCAATACCATATTTAATAAAACTTAATGGGCTATATTTTAACACAATTAAAATATAATTAATTATTAAAGTTCATTTGAACTCTAATAAATTTGCATGATGGGCTTATACTCTTACAAGCCCATGATCCATTCTCCCATTACATTAATCTCATCATAATCCCGATCGGTGATCAAATATCATCGATGTGACAATTTCAACTTGTTTGTTATTATGATGCACACTTTAACTTCGAGATCACTAATGTCTAAATAAGGTAGGTGTACTCCTTTGACTGTATTAACAATCATGCTCTCAAAATTTCTATAAGCTTTCATAAAATTTATTTATAAGCTTATCGATTGATCATATCAAACTTATATCTTATAAATTCAACTCATTGAATTTATTATCTCAACGGGAACAAGTAAACAGTACTTGTGTGACCCTCAATGGTTCAGAGATACAGGTAGCCGTGGGTTCACAACTCTTTTGTGATTCAGGACAATTTCCTTTATTCGGGCTTACCCTAATATGCCCCATTCCATGCACCAACATTTGATCATGAGAATGTCAAAACTCATTTCTGATTGTACCCATCGGATCATGGTAAGAGCGTCTAGCAGCATCGCCCCATGATCCCCTAGGTATCACTGATAGTGCCTGCAAGAACCAGTCGATTATGATTAACGTACAGTACGGTCCCTTCATCTCATATATCCCGATCGAATCTGCAACCATTGGTTCATCGAGGGTTGCATATTAATTCGATAACTATGTGATAACTATAATAGTGGCATCGCGTGTACTATTGGAGAACTCCTTCTCCAACGTACATCTCATACTCTGGCCAGAGATTCCATGCACTATTATTTCATTAGATCACATAGGATATCCACACCCGCAGGTGAGCGGTGAATCCCCGACTACAATGCACTGGCTCCTATATGTGTCGCAACTATACCCAACCTCGCCACCTGATGACTCTCCTGGAGCCGGTAAACGAGTCAAAGCACAGCCCTAGCATATAGAGCCTCAGTGTTGTCCCGGGTAGTAAGGACTAATGGTGTACAATCATAACCACGGACTTATCCTCTCGATGAATGATAACCACTTGGAAAGTCCGAGAGAGGATTGTTCGGTATAATCATCATATGACTACCCATCTATATGTTTGGACATCTCTATGCCCTTACCAAGAAATGCAGTACACAACATCATAGATGCTAGTCTCGAGCTCAAGCGGCCTTTATCCCTGTTTTAGGCGGCTGAATTGACTAGGAACGAATTTAGAATATGCAGTGTTTACAAATGAGTTTCAACATCGAATTACGATTCATTTGTATTAAAGCATAATCAAGGACTTTATCTATGCTGTTTGCATGGGTGTACAGATAAAGTATAACAAGATCATAAAAAGTTAAATTATATTAAAATAAAGATTGTTTATTACAACTGAGTCAATAAAATCCCTAGCCAACCGTTGGCTTGCGGGCATCTACTCTAACAAATCGTTCACCAAAGGTATAAACTCTAACGCCATATGAATATTTTTGTTAAAACCAGACGAGCGTCCAAAGCAAATCATATTTTGATTGTCAAAATAAATAAAATTTTTTAAAACTTCCGCTGCGTTTGGGCGTGTAGAAAACCGAGATCCAACACAAACTTCACCAACTGGAGGAATATTATGAATCATTCAAAGAACAGGAACCCATAGATATAGATTCTAACAACAGGTGGAGTTCAACAAGATGAAGGTTTTCAGATTATGAATCAAATCAAAATAGTAGCTGGTTATCTCTTAGGAAAAATTCTAATCTTGACTAATATTCCAAAAATCTCATTCAATAAACAAACACCAAAATATCACCACTTTACTCTAAAATTTCACCCAAAATTCTATAAACAACAAACAATAATGATGCGTAGAAATGGCAGGAACTTACAAAACGTTAATCACTGTGCACGATAGCAGGAGTGGAAGTAATCCAAAGTGATAGGAACAGGGAAATGATCAGTGAAGGTTTAGAGACAACCAACAAACACAATGAACAATGGATCTGGCATGAAATCGAAGAAGAATCGATTTGGGGCTTAGGTTTAGACGGGAAATAAAAATGGGAATTGAGCTTCTCTTTGTTTAAGAAAATGAATTGATTTGAGGCTTAGCAATTTTTTTTAATAAACAAAAAAGGTCAACAACATCGGTTTTTAAACAAACTGTTGTTAATAAATGAAAATTCTTAATATATAAGACAAGGAGTTCGAAAACCATTGTCGTAGATTAAAAAAAAAAAGTTAGATAGACAACCGTTAAAAGAAAGCGTTGTCTTATACAAAAAAACTCATAGACAACGGTTGTTGAAACCGTTGTCGTAGATAAATAAAAAAAAAACCGCTAATATACAATGGTTTACCTAAATCGTTGTCGTTGATGCAAAAAATACATAAAAGACAATGTTTTTTTCTAAAATTGATGTCTATAACCAAAAAAAAAAAAAAGACAACGGTTTTAAATAAAACTGTTGTTAAATATAAAAATACTACAGTTTTGATTAAAAATGTTATCTTTTAACCTATGTGTATGAACAAATTCTTTGTAGTGAAGATAATCTTGAAATTCGGTACTTAAATATTCTTCACCTCTATCAGATCGAAGTGTTCTAATTTTTTTTCCTAATTATTTATCAACTTAAGCTTTGAATTCTTTGAACTTTTCAAAAGTTTCAGACTTGTATTTCACTAAATACACATACAAATAACTCGAGAAGTGATTACCAAAGATAATGAATTAGGTTTTATCATATCTCGTGCTAACACTTAGCGGGCCATACACATCTATATGGATCATATCCAATAGATTATATGCACATTCCACTTTCTTTAGGAAAAAGGCTCTGGTCATCTTACATTTCATACAGGTGTCACATGTTTCAAGAGAGTTATTATCTGACATGTAAAACATGTACTCTCCCACTAGCTTGTGCATCCTTCTTTGAGAAATATGTCATAGCATAGCGTGACACAAGTATGCTTGATTTAGACTATCTTGTTTTATTTTGTTGTTGTTGATATCGTGCTTACTTGGACATCGTTATTGAAATATCTTTTATTTTTAAGTTATAGAGATTATTTTATAATTTTTTGTTTCAATTAAACATTCATTATTATAAATATTGCAAACATTTTTAACAAAAAAACAAGAAAATCCATTTTTATCAAGCATAGAAATGAAAACAATGTATTTAACGAAGTCAGAAACACTATAAAACATCTCTTAAAAATAACTTAAAATTATTTTTAAATACTAAGTAAATTTCTCTTACAACAATCGCAGCAACTTTTACTTCATTGCTCATTCTCATGAAGGTCTCATCATTCCTTAATCTTCTACTTTTTTTCATCACTTACAAATCATTGTATAGATAAGATTCACATCAAGTATCTAATACCCAAGAAGTTGAATTAATTAAGATATTTACTTCAATATAAAACATACCATAGCCAGAACTCTTTTGTACTAGATATTTCTTACAATTGCGCTTCCAATACCTAGGCTTCTTGCATTGGAAGCAAACACCTTCTATTTTATTTAGTTTTATGGATGCTTTAGAAGTATTTGGATCTTTCTTCTTACTTTGTTTGTTTTTCTTGGAAATAGTAGAACGTTTCTTTCCATTCCCTTTTGGCACTTTAATCGTCCCAGATGAGGGGCCTTATGAGAAAACAAATTTTTCCTTTTTAATGGTGGTTTCATAGATACTAAGCATGATAAACAACTCTTCAAGGCTGACCTCCAGCTTGTTCATATTTTAGTTCATCACAAACCCATCAAAAAACGGTGGTAGTGACAGCAGTAGAATGTGTTGGAACATTTCATGTTCGCAATCTTGATTTTGATGTTAACAAAACTTGTTATTTTGTTTCTAATGATTTATCATAGTGTGCAGAAATCGTAAACTGATCAATTAAACGAGCCACAACTGAAGCATTCGAAGTAAACTGAAAGTGCCAACTGATTGCACAAACTGGACCAGTCAAACTGATATGTGAAAGACCAGTTAAACTGATGGTTATGTTGATAGGTAGTTCAGAAGAAAACCTTCAGAAGCCCAGCTAGCTGATGAAGTGTTCAACTGATGAAGAGCCCAACTGATCAGTTTAACTGAATAAGTTATATCAGTTTAGCTGACGAGTCAACTGATCTCACCATACCAATTCAAGACCAGTTCAACTAAGCACTTCAGAGCATCAGTTAGAAATCAATTAGTTTGCAGAACAAGACGAGCTTATCTAATGGAATCCAGCTGTGCATGATTGAGCGAAACTTGCACTGTAAAATCCTTAGTATAAATTTATAATATTCACGCTCGAAATAATCGCAAATGCACGATGTCAAGTAATAATCTAGTATTCAAGAGTACGAGTATCGTTCCACAAGATGTCGTATTTCGCAATTGTTATTTAGAGTTATTAAATCTTTAGCAACGATAATTTGAATGATTGTCTACTGCTACTATGATTAAATAAAAACTCAATGAAATGATTCTCAAATTCAATCAAAGAAATAAGCTAAACAGATTATTAAATATTCAATGATAAATGAATTCGTTGGGAATTTTGGTTCGTCATTTACTTAACTCGTTCGACAGTGAGCTACGCTTCCGACAAGATTTCCTATCCAATTGAACAGGCCCTCTTGAGTTATGCCAAACTAACTCAACTCAATAAAGTAACTAAATTTCTTTAATTATTTATTAAGGGTGAACTGCATGTCGTTAGAAACCCCCCAGTTTTCGACCTACCGGACTATGATTATCGACGTGTATCCAACTTCATATTTCTATGTAAATCAATGGATTATGCTACTCATTCCAATCACGAGCAATTCTCTCAAACTCACTCGCAATATGAAATCGTTATTAAAGTTAGCTACGCTTCAACAACGCAATAAAAATAATAGCACAATCAAGAATAAATCAAAAGTCGATATGTGAATTAACTAAACTCGATTTCGGGGTAGGATCTCCTTAAATCCCAACAAATAATGTAGATTAGCTACTCGATCTCATAATTAAACTAAGCAAAACAATATTTAAAAAAGAGAAAATAAACTCAAAATACTAGACGTGACGAAAATGCGAAGAATGTTGCCCGGAAATCTTCAGTTCCAAGCTTTCTTCAAGCCTTTTCTCTCTTCTAAACCTTGGTAGCTGCTGAATAATGCTCCAAAAAAACGTCCTAGGGTTGTTTTTGAACAGCCATACTTGGCAACTTCTCCTGGAAGGCAAGAAATCATCTTTAATATTTTTCAAAGTTGAGTACCGCTCGGGCGGTAAGATTCTACCTCCCGAGCGCCAGCCCTTCTGTAATTTTGCTGGTGAGGTGAGGCACTCGCACTCGAGCGGTAAGATTCTACCGCCCGAATGCCGAGTCTTCTGTACTTTGAACTGCATATCTTGCGCCCGAGCGGTAAGATTCTATCGCCCGAGCACTAACCCTTCTGTCCAAGGCTTCTGGAAATCCATACTTGCGCTCAAGCAGTGAGATTCTACCGCTTGAGCGCCAGCTTTTCTCCCAATTTCTTGTGGCTTCCAATTTATGTCCCGATTTCAGTTCTTCGGACATCTCACCTGCAAATTCATCATGTACAAGTGAGACACGAACCTATACATATGTTAATTCTAAAACGAACAAAATGTATATGAAATGCACGCACACACAATGCAACCACACACAAACTAATGCATTAAAACATGTAAAAATAACACCTATCAACCCCCTCATACTGATCGTTTGCTTGCCTCAAGAAAAATAGGTCATAGAACACAACTAAAATAAGACACCAAATAAAAGTACTAAAACAACTAAATCGATGGTGAAACAGAAAACTGACATCTCATTCCTCAACGGGTTTTTAAACTACATCCAATTAGTCAAATCACAGCATCCATTTGGACAGAAAATGTGCCCGTGTGTGTGTTATTTGTTCTACTAGCTTGTGCTTCATATAGTTTTATTCGCAAATTATGTGAGTCACTACATCAGCCATGCAACACAAGTTTCTCTTTCCTGAGTTGTGTTTCTTTCGGGACCAACCAGTAAACACAAAGTGGCAGAATTTCATAGTTGTAAATGATATTTAGGGAGTCAATGTCTATACGTGCTCAAGTAGTTCAAAAAGATGGGGGTTACAAAGATCATTTTCATTATGAACTTGTCAGAATTTTCATCTGACATTCCCCAACGCCTTACATCTCCATCTTTTTAGTTTAGTGATAACATTTCACCCCTTTTTGGCTCCCCACACCTTACATCCCATTTTGTTTTCACATTTTTTTATAAGTGCGTAATTTTCTCATGTGTACTTCTTAGGCTCTGAATATAAGGTATGTTCATTTATCTGGCCTATGGAAGAATTTTAAGGTTCTATGAACGATTTGGAAGAATGTTATTCCAGGTTGAGTAAAGTTTTCTACTCGACTTCATGTCACTGGTCAGTCACTACTTTCAACAGACATTCATTCAATTTCTACTCGCATCTCATGCTTTTCCAGTTTCCCCCACAGATTTTTAAACTCGACTGTCATTTACACCTCTACCAAAACCCACTATATGTGCATATATAAAAACTCACAGTTCATACTACAGGGGTATTCATAACGAGTAACAAGGCCAAGAAACATGCAATTCAGTAAGCCCAAAATCATCATCGGCTATCAACCTGCTTGTTTCACCATCAATTGACACACATGCAAAACACAAACTATAGAGCCCAAAATCAGTACACGTAAAACCCATACATTTATTTAATTGTTAAATCATTTATTTAAATTTAAAGAATTTTTTAGTGATGCATGATTTATTAAAGTGTATTATTTAAATTATTTATGTTTATGTGATGCACGTTAAAAATGTTTTCTCGAGTTTCATGTTTTAAGCGATTAATCGATGTGGGATCGAGGAAAAGAGACCGGTGACGATTTTGAAAATTTTAAATGTGGTGTTTTATTTTAAGTTAGATTGGGGCATTTTAAAAGATTTATTTAGTTTTAGCATTTTAAAAGCCATATTTATTTATTAGGTGAGTTTTATGATTTCAAACTTTTAAAGGTTTAGCACTTGTACTTTTCATTTTTTTTAGCTAGGAGATTTTATTCAAGATTCATAGGGGTTAGTATTTTAATTAATTTGATAATTTAGTTAGTATTTTAATTAGCTTGATAATTAATAATTAAGCAATTTACTTCCCTAAATTACACCCCTAACTCACGCGCACACACACACACCCCCACACACACACTTACACGTTAATCACACAAAACACACTCACACAATTCCTTACACAATATTTCAAATTTTGAGAGAAAATATTAGGGTTCTTAGACCAAGAGTGCAGCCGCCCCTCTCTGAACTTTTCCAACGAGTTTTTGTTGATTTTTCTTCAAGAAAAATAGTGCAACGTTCGTCCGGATCAAGCCTCGCGCCGTTTCCGCTTCGGTATCGCCGTATTGTGAGTTTTAAACATCAACAGACATGTATATTCTATTTAAGCTGGGTCGATCTCATCATATTATGTGATGTGTTGTTTATTATGCGTAAAAATCCATGTGTGATGTGCAAAGTTTGTGCAGAAAATTGTTTGATCGATTTTTGAAATGTTTTTCATTTGAATTAATGCGATTTTTCAGTCGAGTTTCTGGAAAAACTTTGAACATATGAAACTTAGAACTTTTCGATACCTTCAATTTGACAGTAAATTCAAATTATTTGGATAAGAAATGAGTGAGTTATGATTGCTTTCGTGGAACTGCTCAACTTGCGAATTTTATGAAAATGTGTTCTTGACATGTTCTTGAAGTTATTTGTTGCAGGCTACGTTGGGCATCGCCGGGCTTGTGCTACTGCATTTAGATATGTTATAGGATATATTTATGTGTTATTTGGGGGTTCGTTTTGGTCGGGATTGCCTTGGGATGTAATAAAAGTTGTAGGAAGTGAAACGATGTCGAATTACGGGTTATTGTTGTATTGAAGTTGCTTGTCGATGCATGGTGACGTTTGGGGTGTTTGTACGGGTTTGAATCAATGTAATAACTTCCTAGGATTAGTCTCGAGGTGTTGGTTCATGGTCCTTATGTAATGCCCGAGAATTTTATGATGTAATCTGAAATGATTTGTTGATAAATTGATGTGATTATAGACGGAACGGATCGGACCTGAAAAGCCGGAAAGAAGATTAGAATTATGTGCGAGGATGAGCCCTCGCGTATATGCGCGACTCCGCCGGGCGCATATGCGCGAGGTAGGCAGAGAACCTCGCGCATATGCGCGACAGGACCCACACATATGCGCGAGATTGGCAGAAAACCTCGCGCATATGCGCCGGGAGAGGGCGCGCATATGCGCGAGTTGCCGAGAAGCCACGCGTCGAGACATAATGTCTCGCGCATATGCGCTGAGAAGGGTCGCGTAGATGCGCGAGACGTGCAACCTAAAGGATGAGACATTTGTCCTTAGCTATGCAATATATATGTATATTCTTTCCATCTCATTCGAAATTTCAGCAATAAGAACGAGAACTCTCCTGGAAAGCTTCAAAGTTTTAAAAGCAGAGATTTGTGATTTGCGAAAGATCCGTCCGTCCGAATTTCAATCCGATTGCAGTACCATGTTTCTATCGACGAGAACTTCAATTGGACGTAAGTTTTCTTATGTTTTGACATGGTTTAAAATATGGTATTGAAGGAATCATGATTTGATCTATATATGGTGTTCTTGAGATATTAGACATTGTATAATCGAAACCAGATTGAAGAACGGATACCGTATGGAATTGTTATGATTTTCAACGTGGATTTGATTGAGATTTGATATCAGAATTGTATTGTTATTGATTATGAGTTGTGGGAATTGATATCTGTTGATTTGTATTACTGGGTATATTGAGATTGTGCCGTTATGCCATTGAAACAGAATTAGATTGAATTTTAATTATATCTAGTATTGATTGAGATTGTATATTGATATTGTACCTATTGGGAATGCCATTCCAGATTGATATCGAAGGCTTCGAAGACAGATCAGGGCCGAACCCCAACGAAAGAAAGGTATAAATCAATGTTGAACCGGGAAGATACGACTCGAGTTTAATTTAACTTGAGTTTTCCAAAAACCACATACTTAATTGTATTGTTTTAATACCTTTGAATTCATTGATTGAGTATGCTTATTCTATTGATTTATAGAAAACCAGAGAATAGATGATAGACATTGAGAAAGAGTCATGGGCTGATGTGCCTAGTCTTTGGCTGATGTGCCAAGTCTTCGGCTGAGTCGCCAAGACACTGGATGTGTGATTTATATCGATGTTTCTTAGGAGTTGATCCATTCCTATCGCTGAGATTCGATATATGTGCCAATGTCCAGGAACCGGGATCCCTAGATTAGAGATGAGTCGAGTCTGAGATGACGAGTCCAAAGTTTATTTACATTTTTATATCGCTTCATGTATTTCAGATTTTGATACATGTGTTGATATCTGTTTCATGCTTTTATATCTGTTTATATGATTGCATGTATACATTGTTTATACTGGGATTATATTCTCACCGGAGTTATCCGGCTGTTGTTGTGTTTGTATGTGTGCATGACAACAGGTGGGACAGGATCAGGGTCATGAAGAGGATGAGAGATTCAAGTTTAGCGTGGAGATCCTGACTTAGGAGCAGATTTAGTTTTCAGTACTTGATGTAGTTACTGAACACTAGTGGATCTGAATATCTGTTGTACAAGACTTGTACTTTATGTTGATATTTATATCAGATTGATTTCATTATATTCCGCAATTATGTATTTAAAAAAAAAATTTAGACCCAGATTAATTAAATGATCCTAATAATGATTAAGAAGACGAATTAGGTTCGGGTCCCCACAGCAGGTGCTATCAGTGCAGTAGATTCTTTAGACTGAAATAGAATATAGTGAGCGGGGTAGAATGAGTTTTCTTCCTTGCTTTTGATTGCTATCATGTTTTACTGCTTTGAAATGCATGTTTACCTGATTATCTGATTTGATTGGAAACATGTGTTATTGAGAATGAATCAGAACCGATTCTTGATCATCAGTAAGATGATCAGAGAAGGACTGAAACATGTTTGTTGTATTTGGTTGCTAACCCTTTTGATAATCAGATATGCCTCCTCGAAGAGTCCCAGAACAGGATAGTACCTCTGCGAATCCGATGGATGTTACAGCAACTCTGATGAAAACACTATTGAAGAGGTTTCAGTCGTTTAAACCGCAGGCTTTGAAGGGTACAGAGAATTCTGTTGAGTGTGAGAGTTGGCTAGATGACATTGAGATGCTGTTTGACTCACTGGATTATACAGATGAGTGCCGAGTCCGACTGATTGGGCACCAGTTGCATGATGTTGCGAAGAATTGGTGGCTCACGACCAAGAGAGCGTTGGAGCATCGAGGTACGACTATTACCTGGAACATCTTTAAAACTGAATTTTATCAAAGATTTTTCCCAGTGTCGTACAGAAAGGACAAGGGGGTAGAGTTTGCCAATCTGAGACAGGGTCAATTGAATATTGAAGAATATGTGGCCAAGTTCTCTACTTTGTTACGATTTGCTCCGCATGTTGCCGAGAATGACAAAGCTGTTGCTGATCAGTTCATCAATGGGCTAAATCCTGAGATCTTTACATTGGTGAACACCGGACGACCGAATAACTTTGTTGACGCCCTAAATAGAGCAAAAAGAGCTGAAGCTGGCCTGATTAGGCAAAAAGGAGCTTCGTATGTTCCTCCAGTATCGAGACAGCAACAAACTTCTACTCCATCCCAGCAACCCCCTCCCAGATTTGAGAGTGGCAGTAGCAGTGGTGGGAAGAAATATTTCTTGAAAGCCCGAGGAAAATAGTTCAAGAAGTTAGGGAGCAGTTCATCTAGTTCAGGTGGTTCCCGATAGAGCCAGAGTAGTACAGGGGTCTATTGCAGAACTTTCGGAGGGAGACAACCCACAGAGCAATGCCAAGGAGTATTTGGTAGTTTCCACATCTGCAGACAGCAAGGGACATTTTGCGAGAGTATGTCCACAGAGAAGTTCTCAAAGATCCCAGGGAACAGAATCATCTGGATCAGTTGCTCAGACTGATAGACGATCATCAGCTGTTCACTCCTTCCAGCCTCCACCGACTACTCCTCAGTCACAGTAGAGGCCATGAGAAAGCCAGCCTCTGAGACAGCAGTCCAAAGTATTTGCTTTGACTGAAGAACAGGCTCAGGAAGCACCAGATGATGTTGTTGCAGGTAACTGTTCTCTTTATGGGTATCCTGCCTATGTATTGATTGATACGGGTGCTTCTCATACTTTTATTTCTGAACGATTTGTATTGATTCATGCATTGCCTGTGGAGTCATTATCTGTTGTAGTGTCTGTCTCTTCTCCTTTGGGGACATGTATGATTTCAGTGAATTCTGTTAGACATTGTATGCTACAGTATGACGGGCATGAGATTGAGTTAGATTGTATCTTACTTGGGTTGTCTGATTTTTACTATATTATCGGTATTGATACTACTGACCAAGTACAGAGCTACCGTTGATTGTTTCCATAAGATTGTAAGATTCAGATCTGAGATGGCTGAAGAATGGAAATTTTACGATAAGGGTTCTAGATCTAGAATTCCTTTGATATATGCGTTATCTATGACTCGATTATTACAGAAAGGAGCAGAGGGATTCCTTGTATATTCAGTTGACTTACTGAAATCGAGCCAATCATTGGCTGATTTACCAGTGGTCTGTGAGTTTGCTGATGTCTTTCCAGATGATATTCCGGGTTTGCCTCCGATTCGAGAGATAGACTTCAGCATTGAATTGGTACCAGTTACGGTTCCGATTTCTAGAGCTCCGTACAGAATGGCACCGATTGAGTTGAAAGAGTTGAAAGAGCAGTTAGAAGATCTACTGGCCAAGGGTTACATCAGACCGAGTGTTTCGCCTTGGGGTGCTCCAGTATTGTTTGTGAGTAACAAGGACGGTTCAATGAGACTTTGCATTGACTACAGGCAACTGAACAAGGCTATGGTAAAGAACAAATACCCTTCGCCTCGTATTGATGATTTATTTGATAAGTTGTAGGGTTCTTCTTTGTATTCCAAGATCAATCTGAGATCTGGATATCATCAGCTGAGAGTCAGAGATTCTGATATTTCAAAGACAGCCTTCAGAACCAGGTATGGCCATTATGAGTTTATTGTCATGCCGTTTGGGTTGACTAATGCTCCAGATGTATTTATGGGTCTGATGAACACCGTGTATTTCAGAAATATCTCGATGATTTTGTGATTATTTTTATTGATGATATTCTGATTTACTCGAAGAATATGATTGAGCATGTTGAGCATTTGAGAACTGTGTTGAGAATTCTGAGAGCTAAGAAATTGTATGCCAAATTGTCGAAATGTGAATTCTGGCTGAGACAGGTTGTATTTCTGGGTCACATTATATCTGGTGATGGGATTTCTGTTGATCCTAGCAAGGTTGAGGCCGTGATCAGTTGGCCTAGATCGATTTCTGTGCCAGAGATACGCAGTTTTATGGGTTTGGCAAGGCTACTACCGTCGATTTATTAAAGATTTCTCTAGTATTGCTAAACCTATTACTCAGTTGACACAGAAGAACGCATCATTTGTTTGGTCAGAGGAATGTGAGTCCAGTTTCCTTGAGTAAAAGAAGAGACTGACCAGTGCTCCGGTGTTGACTATCCCGTCAGGTACTGGTGATTTTGTTGTTTATTGTGATGCGTCTCACAGAGGATTGGGTTGTATTTTGATGCAGCGGGGACATGTGAATGCGTATGCCTCGAGACAGTTGAAGCCACATGAGACTCGCTACCCAATTCATGATTTTGAATTGGCAGCCATCGTCTTTGCATTGAAGATATGGCGACATTATCTATAAGGTGAGAAGTTTGAGATTTATTCTGATCATAAAAGCTTGAAATATCTGTTTTCACAATCAGAGTTGAATATGAGGCAACGAAGATGGCTTGATTTACTGAAAGATTTTGATTGTGAAATCAAATACTATCCGGGGAAATCTAATGCAGCAGCTGATGCACTGAGTCGAAAGGTATGTTCTTTGTCCTTATCGACGATTGGTGTTTAAAATTTGATTGAAGATTGCTGTTTGTCTGGATTAGTATTTGAGACAGATTGTAAACCATTGAGATTATATGCTGTTCAAGTCGAACCATAGCTGATTTTGAGAATTAAAGCGGCTCAAAAATTTTATCAGAATGTTCAGAATTCGATATCGATAGTCAGAGCAGGGCATCGATCAGAATATCAGATACGTGATGGGGTACTGTATGTGAATAATCGTCTTGTTGTGCCGAATGTTTCAGATTTGAAACGACAGATATTGTCAGAAGCGCATAGCATTCGATTCAGTATTCATCCTGGTGGCAGAAAGATGTATAATGATTTGAAAATACAGTTTTGGTGGAAACAGATGAAAGCTGATATTGCTGAATTTGTATCCAAGTGTTTGAATTGCCAACAGGTAAAAGCGGAAAGAAAGAAACCAGGAGGTCTATTACAGAGTTTGTCCATTCCTGAATGGAAATGAGATCACAATTCCATGGACTTCGTGACAAAGTTACCGCGTTCCTCCCGAGGTTGCGATGCGATTTGGGTTGTGATTGACAGATTGACCAAATCAGCATGCTTTATTCCACATAAGATGACATACAGACATGACCAAATGACAGAGATCTATGTCAGAGAGGTGGTCAAATTGCATGGAGTGTCGAAGTCGATTGTATCAGACCGTGATCCTCAGTTTACTTCGCACTTTTGGCGCAGTTTACAGCAGGCTCTAGGTACGAAATTACATCTTAGTACCGCATATCATCAACAGACTGACGGACAGTCAGAGCGGACTATCCAGACATTGGAGGATATGCTGAGAGCTGTAGTGCTAGATTTTGGCACTAGTTGGAAAGATTTTTTGCCACTTTGTGAGTTTTCTTACAACAACAGCTATCACACGAGTATAGAGATGGCTCCGTTTGAAGCGTTGTATGGTAAGAAGTGCAGATCCCCTCCGTATTGGGACGATATATCTGAGGTACCTTAGATTTGACCTGACATGATTCGAGATATGACGGAAAAAGTGAAGCTGATTCAGAAGAGAATGAAGACAGCTCAAGACAGACAGGCCAAATATGCCAATGTTCGACGTAGACCGTTGGTATTTGAGGCAGGAGACAGAGTATTTTTGAAGATTTGTCCTTTCAGAGGCGTGGTCAGATTTGGCAAGAAAGGGAAGTTGTCTCCACGATATATTGGGCCGTACGAGATTCTCGAGAAGATAGGAGATCGTGCCTATCGACTCGCATTACCGCCTTCTCTATCTGTAATACATGATGTCTTTCATGTATTGTTACTGCGGAAGTCTATTCCTGATGCTTCACATATTATTCAGCCAGACGAGGACGAACTTGACGAGACACTAAGTTACTTTGAGAAGCCGATCCAGATTTTTGATCGTAAAGAAAAGCAACTCAGAACGAAGACTATTCCGGTTGTGAAAGTTCAGTGGAGTCGTCATGGCATTGAAAAAGCTACCTGGGAGACTGAATCAGATATGAGACAGAGATTCCCAGAGTTATTTCACTGATGTGAGTCTTCTTATTTAGCTTCTATTCTCCATTCCATATTGTATCTGATTTGATATCTGAATTGATTGCCTGTGATTTCGGAGACGAAATCGGATCTTAGGGGGGGAGAAATGTAATGCCCGAGGATTTTATGATTGTAATCTGAAATGATTTGTTGATAAATTGATGTGATTATAGACGGAATTGATCGGACCTGAAAAGCCGAAAAGAAGATTAAAATTATGTGCGAGGATGAGCCCTCACGTATATGCGCGACCCAACCGGGCACATATGCACGAGGTAGGCAGAGAACCTCGCGCATATGCGCGCTTGGACCCGCGCATATGTGCGAGATTGGCAGAGAACCTCGCGTATATGCGCCGGGATAGGGCGTGCAAATGCGCGAGCTATCGAGAAGCCACGCGCCGAGACATAATGTCTCGCGCATATGTGCTGAGGAGGGTCGCGCATATGCGTGAGACGTGCAACCTAAAGGATGAGATATTTGTCCTTAGCCATGCAATATATATGTATATTCCTTCCATCTCATTCAAAATTTCAGCAATAAGAACGAGAAATCTCCTGGAAAGCTTCAAAGTTTTAAAAGCAGAGATTTGTGATTTGCGAAAGATCCGTCCGTCCGAATTTCAATCCGATTGCAGTACCGTGTTTCTATCGATGAGAACTTCAACTGGACGTAAGTTTTCTTATGTTTTGACATGCTTTTAAAATATGGTATTGAAGGAATCATGATTTGATTTATATATGGTGTTCTTGAGATATTAGACATTGTATAATCGAAACCGGATTGAAGAACGGATACCGTATGGAATTGTTATGATTTTCAAAGTGGATTTGATTGAGATTTGATATCATAATTGTATTGTTATTGATTATGAGTTGTGGGAATTGATATCTGTTGATTTGTATTACTGGGTATATTGAGATTGTGCCGTTATGCCAATGAAACAGAATTAGATTGAATTCTGATTATATCCAGTATTGATTGAGATTGTATATTGATATTGTACCTATTGGGAATGCTATTCCAGATTGATATCGAAGGCTTCGAAGACAGATCAGAGCCGAACCCCAACGAAAGAAAGGTATAAATCAATGTTGAACCGGGAAGATACGACTCGAGTTTGATTTAACTTGAGTTTCCCAAAAACCACATACTTAATTGTATTGTTTTAATACCTTTGAATTCATTGATTGAGTATGCTTATTCTATTGATTTATAAAAAAGAAGAGAATAGATGATAGATATTGAGAAAGAGTCATGGGCTGATGTGCCTAGTCTTTGGCTGATGTGCCAAGTCTTCGGCTGAGTCGCCAAGACACTGGATGTGTGATTTATATCGATGTTTCTTAGGAGTTGATCCATTCCTATCGCTGAGATTCGATATATGTGCCAATGTCCAGGAACCGGGATCCCTAGATTAGAGATGAGTCGAGTCTGAGATGACGAGTCCAAAGTTTATTTACATTTTTATATCGCTTCATGTATTTCAGATTTTGATACATGTGTTGATATCTGTTTGATGCTTTTATATCTGTTTATATGATTGCATGTATACATTGTTTATACTGGGATTATATTCTCACCGGAGTTATCCGGCTGTTGTTGTGTTTGTATGTGTGCATGACAACAGGTGGGACAGGATCAGGGTCACGAAGAGGATGAGAGTTTCAAGTTTAGCGTGGAGATCCGGACTTAGGAGCAGATTTAGTTTTCAGCACTTGATGTAGTTACAGAACACTAGTGGATCGGAATATCTGTTGTACAAGACTTGTACTTTATGTTGATATTTATATCAGACTGATATGTATTTAAAAAAAATATAGACCCATATTAATTAAATGATCCTAATAATGATTAAGAAGACGAATTAGGTTCGGGTCCCCACACATTAGGCTTGGATTGAAAGGGTGAATGATTAAGTTAGTGAATTTTCGTGAATTTCCAAATACAGAGGGTATCTGGACTCCTTCCCGGACCCCGGCGCAGAGTCTTTGTCCTTTTTCCTTCAAAAATACGAAATCACAGTGCCTACGGGGTCCGTGTACCCCCACTTTAAAAAAAATGTAAAACACATGCATTTATTTAATTGTTAAATCATTTATTTAAATTTAAAACGATTTTTAGTGATGCATGATTTATTAAATTGTATTATTTTAAATTATTTATGTTTATGTGATGCACGTTAAAATGTTTTCTCGAATTTCATGTTTCAGGCGATTATTCGATGCGGGATCGACGAAAAGAGACCGGTGACGATTTTGTCAATTTTAAATGTGGTGTTTTATTTTAAGTTAGATTGGGGCATTTTAAAAGATTTATTTAGTTTTAGCATTTTAAAAGCCATATTTATTTATTAGTTGAGTTTTATGATTTCAAACTTTTAAAGGTTTAGCACTTGTACATTTCATTATTTTAGCTAGGAGATTTTATTCAAGATTCATAGGGGTTAGTATTTTAATTAATTTGATAATTTAGTTAGTATTTTAATTAGCTTGATAATTAATAATTAAGCAATTTACTTCCCTAAATTACAACCTTAACTCACGCACACACACACACCCACACACACACTTACACGTTAATCACACAAAACACACTATTTCAGATTTTGAGAGAAAATATTAGGGTTCTTAGAGCAAGAGTGCAGCCGCCCCTCTCTGAACTTTTCCAACGAGTTTTTGTTGATTATTTTTCAAGAAAAATATGCCACGTTCGTCCCGGATCAAGCCTCGTGCCGTTTCCACTTCGGTATCGCCGTATCGTGTTTTAAACATCAATAGGCACGTATATTCTGTTTTTTCTTGCGTTAATCTTGTCATAGTATTAATTTTGATGTTTATTATGCGTAAAATTCATGTAAAATGTTCATAGTTTGAGCACAAAATTGGTTGAATCGGTTTTCAAGAAATTTTTAGATCTAAAACTCGAACTTGCTGTCCTTTTTGAAAACTGCGATTTAGAATTTGGAAAACCTTTCAACATATAAAACGTAGAATTTTTTGATACCTTCGATTTGACATTAAATTTGAATTATTTGGATAAGAAATGAGTGAGTTATGATTGTTTTCGTGGGACTGCTCAAACTGCGACTTTTATGAAAATGTGTTCTTGACATGTTCTTGAAGTTATTTGTTGCAGGCTTCAGTTGGGCATCACCGGGCTTGTGCTAATGCATTTATGGGAGGTATTTAGGTGTTATTTGGTGGTTCATTTGGGTCGGGATTGGCTTGGGATGTAATAGAAGTCGTAGGAAGCAAAACGATATCGAATTACGGGTTATTATTGTATTGAAGTTGCTTGTCAATGCTTGGGGACGTTTGGGGTGTTTTTATGGGTTTGAATCAATGTAATAACATCCTAGGATGAGTCTCGAGGTGTTGGTTCATGGTCCTTAGGCTTGGATTGAAAGGGTGAATGATTAAGTTAGTGAATTTTCGTGAATTTCCAAATACAGAGGGTACCCGGACCATTTTCCGGACCCCGGCACGGAGTTCAGTGTCCTTTTTCCTTCAAAAATACGAAATTCCAGTGCCTACCCGGACCCGTACACGGGATCCGTGTACCCCCCTCTTAAATTTTTTTTTAATTTGATTATAAAATATAGGATTTGTTTTGTGGTTATGAATATAAAATATATGATTTGTTTTGGGGTTCTTTATCATGGTTTAGTACGATTAAACGAGGTCAAGTTCCGAGTGATCTAGAATGTCATAAGCTATTTATTTACTTCGGTAGTGAGCACGAGTACCTACATCTAAGTTTTGAAAGATAAGGATTTGAACTCACGTTAGTATGTGCAGCAGTGGACCTCAAGCGAGATCCAACGAATTCCTGAAACGCCAAGAAAGTATGTTCGACGTGCAAAAGAAAATATTTTCATGTTTTTGAGGTATGATAAATGTCTCGTGAACAAATTATGTATGGGATTGGGAAGTGGAAAAGTTTGACCAGGGACCAATCCACCCCATTAAATTATGAACGGGTTTAGATCAGGATTGGAAAGCGGTAAAGTATGACCAGGAGACCAATCCACCCGTTAAATTATGAACGGAGATCTCATGTATGTGGCAGTGGATCTTCCTTGTTAGACCAGTACTGTGGTTTAGTCTGATCAGACGTATTTATGTATGGGTCACTTGCTTTGAAACATGCCTCTACGCAAAATGATGAAGTTTATGTTTGTACAAGTATGCAAGCATGTTTAAGAAAAGTTTTATGTTGATGACACGATTATGTTATGTATGTATGTTAAAGTTTAAGTGCAAGTTCAAGTTCTAGTATGTACGTTCTATTTTAAATCTTTATGTGATTTTATTACGTACTACTCGATATTCTCAGTTTATACTGTAACGTACCGTATTTTGAACTACTTGAAATTTTACGGAAAAATAAAATTTTCTTAAATATGAAATAAACTTTCAAATTGTGATAATCCATAATCCGTTCTAAAAAATAACTGCAACCAAACGTTCGAAATTTAAAATTTTGCTAAAGAATTTGACTAAACATCATGACAGTAACATAAAATCATAGTATTTGAACATTTCATAAATTCTTAAAATAAGGCGGTCCTCAGATTTAGCTTCCCGCTCAGTCCAAGCCACCTCACTGGTCCTCACCTCTCGTCTCTTCAAATTCATCCTCACCTGCATCGATCAATCTAGTGAGTCTAGAGACTCAACACGTATAAACTGAGAATAATGAGTAATACGTAATAAAATCACATGCATCTTTAAAATAGAACGTACATACTGGAACTTGAACTTGCACTTAAACTTGAACATACATACATAACATAGACGTGCCATCAACATAAAACTTTTCTTAAACATGCTTGCATACTTGTACATACATAAACTTAATCATTTTGCGTAGAGGCATGTTTCAAAGAAGTGACCCATACATAAATACGCCTGATCAGACTAAACCACAGGACTGGGCTGACAAGGAAGATCCACTGCCACATACATGAGATCCCCAACTGTAACGTACCATATTTTGAACTACTTGAAATTTGCGGAAAAATTAAAAATTTTCTTAAATATAAAATAAATTTTCAAATTTGCATTAAAATAACTTGCTCGTCTAAAAACATTTGCAATAAAAACAACCAAAACCAAATTTGCCAAAAGTAATAATCGTTTAAACATCATTAACCACTTCATGAAAATCAGAGTATTTTAAGCTTTCATAAATTCTTAAAAACATAGTGATCCTCGGGTTTAGCCTCCCGCTCAGTCCAAGCCAGCTCACTGGTCCTCACCCCTCGTCTCCTCAAATGCATCCTTACCTGCATCGATCAAGTCTAGTGAGTCTAAAGACTCAACACGTATAAACTGGAAGTAACGACTAATACGTAATAAAACCACATGCATTTTTAAAATAGAGCGTACATACTTGAAACTTGAACTTGCACTTAAACTTGAAGATACATACATAACATAGACGTGCCATCAACATAAAACTTTTCTTAAACATGCTTGCATACTTGTACATATTTGAACATACATAACTTCATCATTTTGCGTAGAGGCATGTTTCAAAGCAAGTAACCCATACATAAATATGCCTGATCAGAATAAACCACAGTACTGGGCTGACAGGGAAGATCCACTGGCACATACATGGGATCCCCGTTCATAATTTAACGGGTGGGTTGGTCCCTGGTCATACTTTACCGCTTCCAATCCCATACATAAATTGGTCACAAGAAATTTAGCATACCTCAAAAACTTAAAAGTTTTTTCTTTGCACGTCGAACATACTTTCTTGGCATTGAGGGATTCGTTGGATCTTGCTTGGGGCCACTGCTGCACATACTAACATGAATTTCAACACTTAACTTGCATAACTTAGACGTAGGTATTCGTGCTCACCACCGAAATAAATAAATAGCTTATGACATTCTAGATCACTCGTGACTTGATCTCATTTAATTATCGTACTAAACCATAGCATAGAACCCCAAAACAAATCCTATATTTTATATTCAAAATTAAAAAAAAAATTAATTTTTTTTAAAGAGGGGGGGTACATGGACCCCGTGTAAGGGTCCGTGTACGGGTCCGGGTAGGCACTTTCGTATTTTTGAAAGAAAAAGGACACGGACTCCGTGACGGTGTCCAGGAAGGGGTCCAGATACCCTCTGTAATTGGAAATTCACGAAAATTCACTAACTTAATCATTCACCCTTTCCATCCAAGCCTATGGACCATGAACCAACACCTCGAGGCTCATCCTAGGATGCTATTACATTGATTCAAACCCGTACAAACACCCCAAACGTCCCCAAGCATCGACAAGTAACTTCAGTACAACAATAACACCTGTAATTCGACATCGTTTCGCTTCCTACGACTTCTATTACATCCCAAGCCAATCCCGAACCAAAAGAACATCGAATAACACCTAAATAAATCCCATAACATATCTAAATGCAGTAGCACAAGCCCGGCGATGGCCAATGAAGCCTGCCACAAATAACTTCAAGAACACATTTTTATAAAAGCCGCAGTTTGAGCAGTTCCACGAAAAAAATCATAACTCACTCATCTCTTCTCCACATTTTTCGAATTTTATATCAAATCAAAGGTATCGAAAAGTTCTATGTTTCATATGTTGAAAGATTTTCCAGAAAACCGACCGAAAATCGCAGTAATTAAAAAGACAACATATTTGAGTTTTCAGATCCAAAAACCGTTTCAGAAGTTATCCAACCATATTTGCTCAAACTCTTACATAACATACACAAGATTTTCATACAATAAACATCAAAATATTTACTATGACGAGATCGATGCTGAAACGAAAGAATATACCTGCCTTTAAATCATTAACGTTAACGAAACGATGACTCCGACGCGGGAAGGAAGCGAGGGTTGATCCGGGACGAACGTGGCGTTAAATTCCTTGAAGAAGACTCTCGAAAAGGTGCTGGAAAAGAAGGGGAGGTGCGGCTGCTCTCTTGGGAAAGAACCCTAGGTTTTTCTTGCTCTCAAAAATATAAAATCTGAAACGTAATTGTGTGTGTGTTTAAACCGATTTTTAGTGTGTGTAAAAGTGTGTGTGCGTGGGATTGTGTGTGTGTGTAGATTTAATTAGGAGAAAATTATTGCTTAATTAACTAATTAAATTGCTAATAAAAGAAATACTAACTGCATTAACAAGTTAATCAAAATAGTAAGTTACTACACACTCTAATGAAAATCCTTTAATTAAAAAAGAACACACAAATGCTAATTTTAAAAATTATAAACTCTTAAATCTAAATAAATAAATTAGACCTTTAAAATACTAAAACTTATGAATCATTAAAAATGCCTCAATCCTAACTTAAAATAAAGCACCACATTTAAAATTGCCAAAATCGTCACTGGTCTCTTTTCCTCGATACCGCATTGAATAATCGCCTGAAACATGAAACTCGAGAAAAGATTTTAATGTGCATCACATAAACATAAATAATTTAAAATAATGCAATTTAATAAATCATGCATCACTAAAAATCATTTTAAATTTAAATAAATGATTTAACAATTGTGGTTATGAATATAAAACATAGGATTTGTTTTGGGGTTCTATGCTATGGTTTAGTACGATAAGTAAACGAGGTCAAGTCACGAATGATCTAGAATGTCATAAGCTATTTATTTATTTCGGTGGTGAGCACGAATACCTACGTCTAAGTTATGCAAGTTAAGTGTTGAAATTCATGATTAGTATGTGCAGCAGTGGACCCAAGCGAGATCAAACGAATCCCTCAACGCCAAGTAAGTATGTTCGACGTGCAAAGAATATACTTTTAAGTTTTTGATGTATGCTAAATGTCTTGTGACCAATTTATGTATGATATTGGAAAGCAGTAAAGTATGACCAGGGACCAATCCACCCATTAAATTATGAACGGGGATCTCATGTATGTGGCAGTGGATCTTCCCTGCTAGCCCAGTACTGTGGTTTAGTCTGATCAGACGTATTTATGTATGGGTCACTAGCTTTGAAACATGTCTCTACGCAAAATGATGAAGTTTATGTATGTACAAGTATGCAAGCATGTTTAAGAAAAGTTTTATGTTGATGGCACGTCTATGTTATGTATGTATGTTCAAGTTTAAGTGCAAGTTCAAGTTCCAGTATGTACATTCTATTTTAAAGCTGCATGTGATTTTATTACGTATTACTCGTTATTCTAAGTTTATACGTGTTGAGTCTTTAGACTCACCAGACTTGATCGATGCAGGTAAGGATGAATTTGAAGAGACGAGGGGTGAGGACCAGTGAGATGGCTTGGACTGAGCGGGAGGCTAAACCCGAAGACCGCCTTATTTTAAGAATTTATGAAATGTTCAAATACTTTGATTTTATGTTACTGTCATGATTTATAGTCAAATGCTTTAGCAAAATTTTAAATTTCGAACGTTTGGTTGTAGTTATTTTTGAGAACGGATTATGGATGATCGCAATTTAAAAGTTTATTTCATATTTAAGAAAATTTTTATTTTTCCGCAAAATTTCAAGTAGTTCAAAATACGTACGTTACAGTTCAGTACACGTAAAACACATGCATTTATTTAATTGTTAAATCATTTATTTAAATTTAAATTGATTTTTAGTGATGCATGATTTATTAAATTACATTATTTTAAATTATTTATGTTTAATGATGCACGTTAAAAATATTTTCTTTAGTTTCATGTTTCAGGCGATTATTCGATGCGGGATCGAGGAAAAGAGACCGGTGACGATTTTGGGAATTTTAAAAGTGGTGTTTAATTTTAAGTTAGATTGGGGCATTTTAAAAGATTTATTTAGTTTTAGCATTTTAAAAGCCATAATTATTTATTAGTTGAGTTTTATGATATCAAACTTTTAAAGGTTTAGCAATTGTACATTTCATTTTATTTTAGCTAGGAGATATTATTCAAGATTCATAGGGGTTAGTATTTTAATTAATTTGATAATTTAGTTAGTATTTTAATTAGCTTGATAATTAATAATTAAACAATTTACTTCCCTAAATTACACCCCTAACTCACGCACGCACACACACCCACACACACACTTACACGTTAATCACACAAAACACACACACACACACAATTCCCTACACACTATTTCAGATTTTGAGAGAAAATATAGGGTTCTTAGAGCACAGTGCAGCCGCCCCTCTCTGAACTTTTCCAACGAGTTTTCGTTGATTTTTCTTCAAGAAAAATAGTGCCATGTTCGTCCCGATCAAGCCTCGCTCCGTTTCTATTTCGGTATCACCGTATCGTGAGTTTTAAACATCAACAGACATGTATATTCTATTTTTTTTGCATCGATCTCGTCATATTATGCGTTGTGTTGTTTATTATGCATAAAAATCCATGTGTGATGTGCAAAGTTTGATCAGAAAATTGTTGGATCGATTTTTGAAACGTTTTTAGATCTAAAACTCGTAATTTGCTGTAATTTGAATTACTGCGATTTTTTGGTCGAGTTTCTGGAAAAACTTTCAACATATGAAACGTAAAAATTTTTGATACCTTCGATTTTACAGTAAATTCGAATTATTTGGATAAAAAATGAGTGAGTTATGAATTTTTTCATGGGACTGCTCAAACTGCAACTTTTATGAAAATGTGTTCTTGAAGTTATTTGTTGCAGGCTTCGTTGGGCATCGCCGGGCTTGTGCTACTGCATTTAGATATGTTATAGGATATATTTATGTGTTATTTGGTGGTTCATTTGGGTCGGGATTGGCTTGGGATGTAATATAAGTTGTAGGAAAGCGAAACGATGTCGAATTACGGGTTATTAGTTGTATTGAAGTTGCTTGTCGATGCTTGGGGACGTTTGGGGTGTTTGTACGGGTTTGAATCAATGTAATAACATCCTAGGATGAGTCTCGAGGTGTTGGTTCATGATCCTTAGGCTTGATTGAAAGGGTGAATGATTAAGTTAGTGAATTTTCGTGAATTTCCAAATACAGAGGGTACCCGGACCTCGGCATGGAGTCCGTGTCCTTTTTCCTTCAAAAATACGAAATTCCAGTGCCTACCCGGACCCGTACACGGGGTCCGTTTACCCACCTCTTTAAAAAAATTTATTTTGAATATAAATTATAGGATTTGTTTTGTGGTTATGAATATAAAACATAGGATTTGTTTTGGGGTTATTTATCATGGTTTAGTACGATTAAACGAGGTCAAGTCTCGAGTGATCTAGAATGTCATAAGCTATTTATTTACTTCGGTAGTGAGCACGAGTACCTACGTCTAAGTTATGAAAGATAAGGATTTGAAAAGCGAGATCCAACGAATCTTTCAAACGCCAAGTAAGTATGTTCTACGTGCAAAGGAAAATATTTTCATGTTTTTGAGGTATGCTACATGTCTTGTGACCAAATTATGTATGTGATTGGAAAGCGGTAAAGTATGACCAGGGACCAATCCCACCCTGTTAAATTATGAACGAGTTTAGGTCAGGATTGGAAAGCGGTAAAGTATGACCAGGGACCAATCCACCCGTTAAATTATGAACGGGGATCTCATGTATGTGGCATTGGATCTTCCCTATCAGCCCAGTACTGTGGTTTAGTCTGATCAGATATATTTATGTATGGGTCACTTGCTTTGAAACATGCCTCTACGCAAAATGATGAAGTTTATGTATGTACAAATATGCAAGCATGTTTAAGAAAAGTTTTATGTTGATGGCACGTCTATGTTATGTATGTATGTTCAAGTTTAAGTGCAAGTTCAAGTTCCAGTATGTACGTTCTATTTTAAAGCTGCATGTGATTTTATTACGTATTACTCGTTATTCTCAGTTTATACGTGTTGAGTATTTAGACTCACTAGACTTGATTGATGCAGGTGAGGATGAATTTGAAGAGACGAGAGGTGAGGACCAATGAGCTGGCTTGGACTGAGCGGGAGGCTAAATCCGAGGACCACTTTATTTTAAGAATTTATGAAAAGTTCAAATACTCTGATTTTATGTTACTGTCATGATGTTTAGTCAAATTCGTTAGCAAAATTTTAAATTTCAAACGTTTGGATGCAGTAATTTTTGAGAACGGATTATGGATGATCGCAATTTGAAAGTTTATTTCATATTTAAGAAAATTTTTGTGGGGACCCGGGCTCTAACTCAATTATCTTTGGGATTAATTGGATCTTTGCTAGCAAATGTGGGTCAAAATTTTTGCTTTTAATATCAAAAACAATTGTATAAAAATCATACACAAATGATACCTCTATTTTATTTCAACAAACATAAGTACATGTTTTGTTCCATTTCATACTTAAATTAACTAGTATTTGAAACACATTACATATCAAATGTAAACACTACTAGTTCATCTGCTACGCCCGTAATCACCACGCTATCTTGATCTCTCATCTTTATCTCGACCCTGATCCTGCCCCATCTGTTGTCATGCACACATACAAACAAGACAACAGCCGGATAATCCCGCTGAGAATAAATCCCAGTATAAACAATGTCTACATGCAATTACTGAACTAACATAAAATCATGGAACATATATCACCGCATGTATCATAGTCTGAAATTTGATTCAATATCAAAAAGTAACTCAAACCTGGATCGTAATCTACGAAACATAATCTATACAATCTGTAATTCAATTCTTGACTCGGCATCTCAGACTCGACTCATCTCTCTTCTAATCTAAGGATCACAGTGAATAAGAACGTAAGAAGTCTCCCACCTACTACTACCGTTCGCGGTGGAGGTACGTTCTTATTTCTGGACTTTGGTCTACTCTATATCGAATTATCTGCAATAAGGACAGATCTGTCTCATAAGCATGTCGATACACCAAACGTCCAGTGTCTTGGCATATCTCCAAAAGACTAAGCCTATTCTGACAATGTGCAAAGGGTCAGTGACTATTCTGTCATAATCTAACCCCTCTGTCAGTGACTCTCACTTAATAGCTATCTGCTCTCTACTATCTAATTCAATAAAATAAACGTAATCATTTAAAAACACAAAGGTATAAAAGAAGCAATACCATACAAGTATGTGGTTTAGGGAAACTCGAGTTAAATCTAACTCAAGTCGATCTCCGAGTTAACATCGATTTATACCTTTCTCTTCTTGGTCTGACAAAGTCAAAGTCTCGAATTCAAATCTGACCATATCTAATCTGTCAATGACAATACCGAATAGCCATAATTTCAATAGACATTCTCAAATCAATACTGGATATAATCAGAACGAAATCAAATTCTATTTCAACGGCATAACTGCACAAAAACGATATACCCAGAAATATCATATCTATCAGATACCAATCCCAACATCTCATAATCAATGATAATACAAATCTAATATCAAAACTCAATCAATCCTGCATATGATTAATATCAATCAACTGATTCGACGGCATAACGGTGTAATCTCGCGATACCGGTCACTCAAACCTCAATAATCAATACAAGAACTCATACTCCTCATCATAAACACATCTACCATGCTGAAATCTGCATATACCAAACTCAAGACATGTTGAACATAATAATAATAGCATACGATGTTCGTTCTTCGATCCGGTTGCGAATATACGTTCACAATAATCATAAGAACACATAATCTTAATCATATCATAATTTCTCCAACATCTAAACTTCAAACTATCGAGGAACTGAATAAAACTTATATCCCCTTGAAGCCATTGATGAGAGAAGCACGAAACTAAATTCGGATCTAAAATCCAATGGCTAGATCCTGAGTAATCACAATTCAAAGATGGAATGAAGCTTGAGGATTTCTGAAGTGTGCTCTCGTTCTTGCTGCTGAAGCTGATGAAGGAAATGGAGACAACACACTATATTGCATGGCTAAGGGCAAGTGTCTTATTTTTTCATTCAGCACGTCGCACCGCGGGTGCGCTACACATTGCACCACAGGTGCGCTAGGCGTATTGATCTAAACTCAAATTTCAGAAACGGCGGCCGCGGTTGCGCTGGCTCTTGCCCCGCGGGTGCGGTCTTGTCTCTGTACATTTACCGCAGGTGCGGTGGCTTTTATACCGCGGGTGTAGTCAAGCTACTGTCAACTTTCAACATTTTATGATAAACGATCGCGGATGCACTATCTTTTGAACCGCGGGTGCACTGTCTCTGCTGTCCCAACCATATATTTTACAACTAGAATCGAATTGCAACATCGCTTCTTCGGCCTTTGATAAATACATCAAATCATGCATTAATAATTGCTGATTACCAACTCACATCTCGGGCCTTACATTTGTCCCCCTCTTAGATATGAGTTTGTCCTCGAACTCGCAGGCAATCAATCAAAACAAGTAAAACAACCAATAAAATCAAAAGCTAAATAAATACTCACATCATGTAAATAACTCGGGATATCTTTGTCTTATCTCTGATTTTGTCTCCCAAGTCGCTTCTTTAATGCCATGACGACTCCACTGGACTTTCACTAGCGGAATAGTCTTTGTTCTGAGTTGCTTTTCTTTCCCATCAAGAATCTGGATTGGCTGTTCAATATAACGTAAAGTGTCGTCAAGCTCGGCTTCATCAGGTTGAAGAATATGAGAAGTATCAGGCATATATTTACGCAACATTGATACATGAAAGACATCATGTATCTCAGATAGAGAAGGAGGAATGGCGAGTCGATAGGTATGATCGCCAATCTTCTCAAAAATCTCGTATGGATCGATATATTTTGGAGACAACTCTCTTTTCTTGTCAAATCTGACAACATTTTTAAAAGTAGAAATCTTCAAGAATACTCAGTTTCCTGCCTCAAACACCAATAGTCGTCGTCTGACATTGGCATCTTTGGCCTATCTGTCTTGAGCTGCCTTCATTTTCTTCTGAATCAACTTCACTTTTTCTGTCATATCCCTTGATCATATCAGGTTCAATCTAAGGTATCTTCAATAAGTCACCCCAATATAAGGGAATCTGCCCTTTTTGGCGTACAACGCTGCAACCAGTGACATCTCTATATTCATCCGCGAGTTATCGTTGTACGAGAATTCATAAACTGGCAAAGTTTCTTGCCAAGTAGTGCCAAATTTTAGTACTACAGCTCTGAGCATATCTTCAATGTCTGGATAATCCGCTCTGACTGTCCATCGATCTATGGATGATATGCAGTACTCAATCTAACTTCATACCCAGAGTCTGCTGTAAATTGTGCCACAAGTGTTAAATAAACCGAGAATCACGTCTGATACAATCGTCTTCAACACTTCCTGAAATCTGACCACCTTTCTGACATAGATCTCTGCCATCTGGCTATGTCTGTACGTTATCTGGTACAGCATAAAACATACTAATGGATTAATCTATCGATAGCAATTTAACTCGCATCACAATCTCAGAAAGGTCTCGGTAACTTCGTTACAAGATCCATAGAACTGTGATTTCATTTCCCTTCCGAATTAGACACACTCTGTAACACATCTTCTGGTTTCTATCTTTCTGTTTTTTTTATCTGTTGGCAATTCAGATATTTCTATACAAACTCTGCATATCTGATCTTATCTGTTTCACCCAAAATCTGTCTTTTCAATCATTATACATTTTTCTGCCATCAGAACAATACTGAATCGACTGCTATGTGCTTCTGACAACATCTGTCGTCTCAAATCTGAAATATTCGGCATAATAAAACAGTTATTCACCTATAACATATTGTCACCAATCTGATATGCTGGTCAATGCCTTGTTCTGACTATCAATATCGAGTTCTGAACATTCTGATTCACTTTCTGAACCGCTGTAATTCTCAAAATCAACTCTGGTTCAGCCTAAATAACGTAGAATCTTAACGGGTTACAATCTGTGTCAAACACAATTTCAGAACAACTGCAATATTCAATCAAATTCGAAACACAAATAATTCGATACTGATCTACTAAACTCCAAAAACTGCAATTTCTGACAATACTATCGGTCTTGGCTAACTGATCACGTCTTCAACGTGGTTCAGAACAATTGCTATACCATTTTCGGATATACTGTGCCCCGAATACAATCTGTCTCAGCCAAGATTCACAGCTCAACACTTTCTGTATACAACATTTCAGTTCTCAGAATATTCAATACACAATTTCAAATATTCGGTTCAGTCAGTCATATACTTCGAATATATCAGAGTATTATTGATAGAACGAGCATAAAATCATCAGAATCCTTCTAACCATAAGGTTTCCCACTCATAAATATAACTGAAGCTAAAGAGAAATACTAAATCAGATGTACTCTCGGCCAGTACTCGTCTAACTGATCTTTCAATTTTTTTCATTTAATCAGTGTCATTCTGTACGGAGTTCTAAAAATAGGAACAGTGCCTGGTATCGAGTCAAGACTAAAATCAATCTTCCTGACTGAATGCAAACCCGGCATCTCATCTGGGAAAACTGTAACAACTCTCCTGCTACTGGCAAATCAGTCAATGATACGCACAATTTCAATAAATTAACTGAATACATAGGGAATCCTTTTGTTTCTTTCGATAATCATCGAATCATATATAATACGGATATCAAAGGAATTCTAAATCAAGAATCCTTATCGTACAGTATTCATTCTTCGGCCATTTCAGGTCCGAATCTTACTATCTCCCGGAAGGAGTCTACGATAATTTTGTACTTGGTCAACATATCTATAGAAATAAAAGAATCAAAATCGAGCAACCCAACTATAATATCATCTAACTCAATCTCACTATCTGTAACACTGTAGCATACACTGTCTAACAGATGTTACTGATACAAAACCTCTCCTCAAGATGAAGAGATAACTACTACATCAACTAATGACTCAATAGACAAAGCATTTATCAATACAATTCATTCAGAAATCATATATAGGATGTACGAGCATCTCTCAATACATACGTTAAATAATTACAAAAGAACAGTTACCTGTCACTATCTCATCAAGTACATCCTGGGTCTGTCCCTTAGTCCCCGTAACCACTCTGGTTCTTTTCTGCTCCTGGTTGGGACTGGAATCTTCGGGAACCTCTCTGCGGACATACTCTGGCAAAATGTCCTCGCTGTCGGCAGATACGGCAACTACCACTTACTTCTTGGCATTGCTCTGTGGGATGTCTCCCTCCACAAGTTCTACAATAGACCCCGGTATAACTCGAGCTAGACCACTGGAGCTAGATGAAATGCTCCCTAGCTTCTTGAACTGCTTCTTTCTAGCTTGCAACTGTTCTTTCTTTCCACCACTGCTGCTGCCAATCTCGACTCTGGGAGGCAGTTGCTGTGAACTCGGTGTTGGAAGAACATACGAAGCTTTCTTTTGTCTCATCAGAACTGCTTCTGCTCTTTTAGCTCTATTCAGTGCATCAGCAAAGTTATTCGGTCGTTCCACATTTACCAATGTACGTAACTCTGGATTCAATCCCTGGATGAACTGATCAACTACAGCTTCTTCATTCCTAGCCACGTGAGGAGCAAAACGTAGCAAGGTAAAGAACTGAGCCAAATACTCATCAATAGTCAACTGACCCTGTCTCAGATTTGCAAACTCTGCACCTTTATCCTGTCTGTATGATACGGGGAAAATCTTTGATAGAATTCAGTTTTGAAGATTTTCCACGTAATTACTGTATCACGTTGTTCTAAAGTTTCCTTGGTTACCAGCTACCAACTCCTTGCCATCTCGTATAATTGGTGCCCAATCAATTTAACTCTACACTCATCTGTGAAATCAAGAAATTCAAGTAGCATTTCTATGTCATCTAGCCATTTCTCACAAACTACTGGTGTCTCAGTACCCTTCAGAAGTGGCGGTTGAAACGATTGAAACCTCTTCAACTGTGTTTCCATCATAGTTTCAGACGCATCCATCTGATTAGTCAAAGTACTACCTCGTTCTTGAATTCTTCGAGGAGGTACATCTGATTATCATAAGAGTTAGCAATCATATGAGACAAATCTGTCTCAGTCCATTTCTGATCAGCTTACCTCTGATAAAGAATCGATTCTAATTCATTCTCAAATAATACAGGGTACAGGTTACTAATTAAATCATATCATCAGGTAACATGTTGTCATACTAGCATATAACAATTGTAAAATCAACAAAAGATAAATCACATGCTAGCACACAGAAGCAGGAAAGAAAACTCAATCTACCCCGCTCACTCCCTTCTAGTTCAGTCTAAAGGATCTATTGCTCTGATACCACCTGTTGTGGGGACCTGGACTCTAACTCAATTATCTTTGGGATTAATTGGATCTTTGCTAGCAAATGTGGGTCAAAATTTTTGCTTTTAATATCAAAAACAATTGTATAAAAATCATACACAAATGATACCTCTATTTTATTTCAACAAACATAAGTACATGTTTTGTTCCATTTCATACTTAAATTAACTAGTATTTGAAACACATTAAATATCAAATGTAAACACTACTAGTTCATCTGCTACGCTCGTAATCACCACGCTATCTTGATCTCTCATCTTTGTCTCGACCCTGATCCTGCCCCATCTGTTGTCATGCACACATACAAACAAGACAACAGCCGGATAACCCCGGTGAGAATAAATCCCAGTATAAACAATGTCTACATGCAATTACTGAACTAACATAAAATCATGGAACATATATCACTGCATGTATCATAGTCTGAAATTTGATTCAATATCAAAAAGTAACTCAAACCTGGATCATAATCTACGAAACATAATCTATAAAATCTGTAATTCAATTCTTGACTCGGCATCTCAGACTCGACTCATCTCTCTCCTAATCTAGTGATCCCGGTGAATAAGAACGTAAGAAGTCTCCCACCTACTACTACCGTTCGCGGTGGAGGTACGTTCTTATTTCTGGACTTTGGTCTACTCTATATCGAATTATCTGCAATAAGGACAGCTCTGTCTCATAAGCATGTCGATACACCAAACGTCCAGTGTCTTGGAATATCTGCTAAAGAATAAGCCTATTCTGACAATGTGCAATGGGTCAGTGACTATTCTGTCATAATCTAACCCCTCTGTCAGTGACTCTCACTTAATAGCTATCTGCTTTCTACTATCTAATTCAATAAAATAAACGTAATCATTTAAAAACACAAAGGTATAAAAGAAGCAATACCATACAAGTATGTGGTTTAGGGAAACTCGAGTTAAATCTAACTCAAGTCGATCTCCCAGTTAACATCGATTTATACCTTTCTCTTCTCGGTCTGACAAAGTCGAAATCTCGAATTCAAATCTGTCCATATCTAATCTGTCAATGACAATACCGAATAGCCATAATTAGACATTCTCAAATCAATACTGGATATAATCAGAACGAAATCAAATTCTATTTCAACGGCATAACTGCAAGAAAACGATATACCCAGAAATATCATATCTATCAGATACCAATCCCAACATCTCATAATCAATGATAATACAAATCTAATATCAAATCTCAATCAATCCTGCATCTGATTAATATCAATCTACTGATTCGACGGCATAACGGCGTAATCCCGCGATACCGGTCACTCAAACCTCAATAATCAATACAAAAACTCATACTCTTCATCATAAACACATCTACCATGCTGAAATCTACATATAGCCAACTAAAGACATGCTGAACATAATAATAATAGCATACGATGTTCGTTCTTCGATCCGATTGCGAATATAAGTTCACAATAATCGTAAGAACACATAATCTTAATCATATCAGAATTTCTCCAACATCTAAACTTCAAACTATCGAGGAACTAAATAAAACTTACATCCCCTTGAAGCCTTTGATGAGAGAAGCACGAAACTGAATTCGGATCTAAAATTCAATGGCTAGATCTTGAGTAATTACAATTCAAAGATGGAATGAAGCTTGAGGATTTCTGAAGTGTGCTCTCGTTCTTGCTGCTGAAGCTGATGAAGGAAATGGAGACAACACACTATATTGCATGGCTAAGGGCAAGTGTCTTATTTTTTCATTCAGCACGTCGCACCGCGGGTGAGCTACACATTGCACCGCGGGTGCGCTAGGCGTATTGATCCAAACTCAAATTTCAGAAACGGCGGCTGCGGGTGCGCTGGCTCTTGCCCCGCGGGTGCGGTCTTGTCTCTGTACATTTACCGCAGGTGCGGTGGCTTTCATACCGCGGGTGCAGTCAAGCTACTGTCAACTTTCAACATTTTATGATAAACGATCGCGGGTGCACTATCTTTTGAACCGCGGGTGCACTGTCTCTGCTGTCCCTACCATATATTTTACAACTAGAATCGAATCGCCACATCGCTTCTTCGGCCTTTGATAAATACATCAAATCATGCATTAATAATTGCTGATTACCAACTCACATCTCGGGCCTTACAATTTTATATTTCCGCAAAATTTCAAGTAGTTCAAAATAAGGTACGTCACGCAAACGACCCCCTCATACTAAGTTTGTGCAATGTCCCCATTGCACTAAAGACTAAAACACATAAACGACACACAAATGCATAACACAGAAACAAATGCAGTATAAATGACAGAATGAAACAACAATGATAACAAAAACATAATGCAGCAGAAAATAAAAATAAAAAGACGGGGAAATAGTGAACTCCTCTTATCAAGGCTCATCCTCGTCGTGTTCTGGTGGTGGCACTCTTGATGCATCCCCCTGCTGCTGATAGTCATACTGAAAATGGAAATGGAGAATGAACAGCGGAGGTGGTGGTATGGTTCCTAGGTCAACGCCCCCTTGGATGAGCATAGTACGCATCATGGACTCGACATAGGCGAAATGTTCATTAAAGCTCGTGTTGACTCGATTTTGATCAGGCATGAAGGTGAGAGTCTCATCCATCTTGTCGTTTTGGGACTTCCTGCGGGGCTGTGGATGCAGGCGATGCGGGGCGGCGGTGCTCGATCCACCTGCATCTCGCTCGTGAGTGGGAAAGTCAGTTTGTCGTTAACCGCTCTTCAGTTGTAAGTCCTCCACACAAATGGGTTTCATCGATGGCAGCCATCCCTCGTCATCCCGGAAGACAACCCCTGCTCTCGCCCATAACTCCGAGATGATGGTGGGGAAGAAGAGGCCGATGTGATTGTTGTGAGTACTCATCATGATCTGAGAATTTATAAGCTTGTCCACATTAATGTTTTATCATTTGGTCATGGCAAACAGTAGCATTGCCTGCTCCTTTAGCACCTCGCTCTTATGCGAGACCGGCATCATCCGTCTCACCACAAATAGATACCACAGGGCAATTTGGGCATTCAAATACTTCTCGTCAAAACAGCTTCGCGGTTCGCCCAACGGTTTCCAAGTCACGCCCGGATTGCACTACGCCGCGAGTTTTGTAATAGCCAAGCCTGGTGAACAGTACGGTTTAAGATTTCGTATGATTTTGACTATTTGGTTAAGTTTAAGTATAGTTTTGATGTTAAGAGTTGTGATTTATGGTTTATAGTATTGTTCGTTATACTTGATGTGTAGTTATGTTGTAGCATCGTTGCGGTTTAATTCATGGTAATTCGTATGTTGAGCCCATTGGTATGAGGCCAATTGGTAAGGTTAGATATGATTTAGAGTTGCAACTTTCATGTTGAGAGTGTTGCCGAATTATGAGGAGAAGCGACGTTGCGATTCGATTTTTGTTGCAAAAAGTATATTGTTGGCTACAGAGGTGACCGCACCCGCGGTCTGTTAACCACCGCACCCGCGGTGTTTGGGCAGAGAGGACACCGCACCCACGGTCCAAGAGGCAGCGCACCCACGGTCGTCACTTTGGATTTTCGGAAGTGTTACAGAATGCCTAGCGCACCCACGGTGTATTTTGGAGCGCACCCGCGGTGCGTGAATAGTAAAAGCGTGTTTTCGAGATTTAAGTGATATAAGACAAGAGTTGGCTCATTATTTCCTCATTCTCTCCACTCTTCTAGGTTTGCAGCTCAAGGGAGACTAGGGTTCCTACATTTCTTTCTTTCCTTTCTTTGATTCAAGCTTATTGTTGGATTATTGAAGTGAGAACAAGGACATTGTTGGTTCAAAGAGCTAAGGTAAGCTTGTGGTATAGTTTATTCTTGGTTTTTGGTGTTGGGGAGAAAGAAATCATGGGTTTGTTGATGGTGTTGATTTTATGGATTTATTGGTATCGGTTTGTGATTATTGAGATGTTGATGGTTCATTTTATGATTTATTGTTGTAGGAATTCAACCAAGAGTTTAGAATCAAGGTTTCCAAGTGTAGTGAGTGGAATTCATTTCCTTGTGCTCACATGATAATATATGTATTGTGTTTCAATGGTTTTACTATGTTATTCCTTTCCATTTGATTCATATTAAGTATAGATATACCATGTTGTATATGAGCGGCTTTATATGTCTCAATTGTGTAAAAAGGGAATACAAAAGAAAAGAGTATTCAAAGTGTTTGGTTTAATGCCAAAGAGAGAGTTCAAATTGATTTATTGGATTGATAAAGAGATAGTCAGAGATTGCATGCAATGAGTTGATCAACGACCATAGGCTTATATCCCAACAGAGTAATCGATTTATATCGATGGGATATAGGTACGGAGACAAAGATACTATTGAAATATCAATCCACCAGAGAAAAGAGAAATATCAACGTTATTGTTATTCATGCTATGATATTTATGTTTCAGAGTTGATGGTATTTAATTATTTCAAAGCCATGTTTTACAGAGTATGATATGTACAGATTGTTTTGTAAGAGTTCCACTTGCTGAGTTTTATACTCATTCCAGTTATTCATGTGATGCAGATAAGAGCGATGGGCCAGGACGTTGATTGGAGCCGAGGTCATATGCATAGAAATGGAAGGAAGAACGCTATTTTGCTAGCATTTTGACATGATCAAAAATGATATTTTGTATTTTTATACAACACTTGATTGATCATGTTTATACTTTTGATTGTAAATGTTTTATGGTAAGAGAATTTTAAATCCTTCTTCCCTCTAAGTAAATTTTTTATTTTTCGCTGTATTATTTTATAAAATCGGTCAGAGGTGTTACATTTAGTGGTATCAGAGCACCGTTCTTCGGACCAATGCATATGACTTCGTCTACTTTCAACAGTTCGGGTATGTCTTCTTCTTTATCTATTTATTGTTATGGTCGATGTGTATTATGTGAGCACATTGTAGGAGTTATGCATCCTAAGAGAAAGGCTTCAGAGGGTGAGGATAGCTCCTCATCGAGAGTTGTCGACGAGTTCGGAAAGTTACTGAACGAGCAAGCCAAGGTTCATAGTGAACAGATTCAACAGTTGCTACGTATGCAAGGATCAGGTCAAGGTAGAGGCCAAGTGAGAGGCCAAGTGGTTCAAGCAGTTGGGACTGATGGGATCTTTACTGCTTTCAAGAGAATAAATCCGCCTGAGTTTGCAGGATGCACTGATCCATTGATGGCTGTAGAGTGGATTAAAGCACTTGAGGCGATATTTGATCATCTCAAGTATGAAGATAATGATAGAGTTGGTTGTGCAGTTTTCATGCTAGTCAAAGCTGCACGTATTTGGTGGAATGCCACTAAGGTAGGTGTTGATGTTCCGACATTACAGTGGCAAGATTTCACGGATCTTTTCTACACGGTTAGCATTCATTACAGCATATCACCCACAGAGTGACGGTCAATCAGAGAGAGTTATTCAGATTTTGGAGGATATGCTCAGAGCTTGTACTATAGACTATCCTGGTAGTTGGGATTCCAAATTACCTCTTGTTGAGTTCACGTACAATAACAGTTACCATGCGACGATTGGCATGGCACCATATGAAGCACTTTATGGCAGAAAGTGTAGATCTCCCTTATATTGGGACGAGATTGGTGAGAGGGAGATGTTGGGTCCAGAGTTGGTCCAACAGACAGCTGATGTTGTTGCTGTTATTCGAGAGAGGATGAAGATTGCACAGTCGAGACAGAAGAGTTATGCTGATGTACGACGTAGGCCGTTGCAATTTGAGGTTGGTGATCACGTGTTCTTGAAGATAGCACCTCTCAAAGGTGTGATGCGGTTTGGCAAAAAGGGGAAGTTGAGTCCGAGATTTATTGGCCCATTTGAGATCTTGGATAGAGTTGGTGATCGAGCTTACATGTTAGCCCTACCGCCAGATCTTGACAAAGTTCATAATGTTTTTCATGTCTCCATGCTCAGGAAGTATATTGCGAATCCTTCCCATGTTCTTCGCCACGAGCCATTGGACTTGACGCCGAATTTAACGTACCAAGAGATTCCAGTCCAGATTCTGGATCGCAAAGTTAAAGTGTTGAGAAACAAAGAGATCGGCATTGTTAAAGTCCTTTGGAGTAATCATTTGATTGAAGAAGCCACGTGTGAACCAGAGGATGAAATGAAAGAGAAGTATCCTGAGTTGTTTGTGTAGTGACGTCAATTTCGAGGACAAAATTCCTTTAAGGAGGGAAGATTGTAATAGCCAAGCCTGGTGAACAGTACGGTTTAAGATATTGTATGATTTTGACTATTTGGTTAAGTTTAAATATAGTTTTGATGTTAAGAGTTGTGATTTAAGGTTTATAGTATTGTTGGTTATATTTGATGTGTAGTTATGTTGTAGCATCGTTGCGGTTTAATTCATGGTAATTCGTATGTTGAGCCCATTGGTATGAGGCCAATTGGTATGGTTAGATATGATTTAGAGTTGCAACTTTCATGTTGAGAGTGTTGCCGAATTATGAGGAGAAGCGACGTTGCGATTCGATTTTTGTTGCGAAGAGTATATTGTTGGCTACTGAGGTGACCGCACCCGCGGTCAGTTAACCACCGTACCCGTGGTGTTTGGGCAGAGACGACACCGCACCCGTGGTCCAAGAGGCAGCGCACCCGCGGTCGTCACTTTGGATTTTCGGAAATGTTACATAATGCCTAGCGCACCCGCGGTGTATTTTGGAGCGCACCCACGGTGTGTGAATAGTAAAAGCGTGTTTTCGAGATTTAAGTGATATAAGACAAGAGTTGGCTCATGATTTCCTCATTCTCTCCACTCTTCTCAGTTGCAGCTCAAGGGAGACTAGGGTTCCTACATTTCTTTCTTTTCTTTGATTCAAGCTTATTGTTGGATTATTGAAGTGAGAACAAGGTCATTGTTGGTTCAAAGAGCTAAGGTAAGCTTGTGGTATAGTTTATTCTTGGTTTTTGGTGTTGGGGAGAAATCATGGGTTTGTTGATGGTGTTGATTTTATGGATTTATTGGTATCGGTTTGTGATTATTGAGATGTTGATGGTTCATTTTATGATTTATTGTTGTAGGAATTCAACCAAAAGTTTAGAATCAAGGTTTCCAAGTGTAGTAAGTGGAATTCATTTCCTTGTGCTCACATGATAATATATGTATTGTATTTCAATGGTTTTACTATGTTATTCCCTTCCATTTGATTCATATTATGTATAGATATACCATGTTGTATATGAGAGGCTTTATATGTCTCAATTGTGTAAAAAGTGAATACAAAAGAAAAGAGTATTCAAAGTGTTTGGTTTAATGCCAAAGAGAGAATTCAAATTGATTTATTAGATTGATAAAGAGATAGTCAGAGATTGCATGCAATGAGTTGATCAACGGCCATAGGCTTATATCCCAACAGAGTAATCGATTTATATCGATGGGATATAGGTACAGAGACAGAGATACTATTGAAATATCAATCCACCAGAGAAAAGAGAAATACCATCGTTATTGTTATTCATGCTATGATATTTATGTTTCAGAGTTGATGGTATTTAATGATTTCAAAGCCATGTTTTACAGAGTATGATATGTACAGATTGTTATGTAAGAGTTTCACTTGCTGAGTTTTATACTCATTCAGTTATTCATGTGATGCAGATAAGAGCGACGGGCCAGGACGTTGATTGGAGCCGAGGTCATATGCATAGGGATGGAAGGAAGAAGGCTATTTTGCTAGCATTTTGACATGATAAAAAATGATATTTTGTATTTTTATACAACACTTGATTGATCATGTTTATACTTTTGATTGTAAATGTTTTATGGTAAGAGAATTTTAAATCCTTCTTCTCTCTAAGTAAATTTTTAATTTTCCGCTATGTTATTTTATAAAATCGGTCAGAGGTGTTACAAGTTTCATATCATAATTAGGATAGGTGACCAACGCCTCGAATCGAGAGTCATCAAGTTCATCCATCTCTAGTAGTGCGTTAATCGTAATAGAATCAAACGGTACAAGTCGACCTCTAACAAAAACCTTACCATCCGCCCCCTCCGCCACATTTTCATAGAACTCTCTAACCACCGATACCATCGCCGCATTAGGTTGATATCCAAATTTTTCCCATTTTTCCCAAATCCACAAGAGGCCCTATGTGTCTATCCTATAATTGCCTAAAAACTCCCCTCTCGACTATCGGGTTTCTATGAATTTTGGCATGGTCATAACGATCCCGAGCTGCCTCATTCACAAATTGAGTTCTATCAAATGAAAAAAATGAGGAAGAGCCGGGATTACCTTTCAAATTCTTGGGAGCCATGTAATATACGATGGAGATGGTGACTTGAGAGAAGATGTTCATTGAGTCCTAATGAGGAGTGAGAACCACACCGCTTGAAACCTGAAATTGAGATATGTTTACTGCAGAAGAAATGAGAAGGAGGCGCGGATGTGTGACACCCTTCTTCTATATTTGACATGATTAATGATACTTATACTCATAATCAAAATAGGGTTTGATGATATACATATATTATGAAGTAATTCAAACAAGGGATATCAAATTAATTCAGTTTATAAAATTTTTGGCATGATGTCCATACATTTTGTAAAAGCCAAAAACTCAAGCAACAACATCTATATATACGTATAATCATATTTTCATATACAACATACATCGTATCGTTATAAATATAGTCATAAACGTCATGAAACTTGTTTCAAACCGTGACATAAAATCCATTATAATACATATGCGGAAGCAATACAATAAGACGTCCAGGTTCTTGTCGAGGTAAAGCACGTCACAAACATCCATTGGTGAACCAGCAACCTATGTATCTTCATTACCTGATCCTGTAATACATGAGCTACGTGAGTTTTAAAACTCAATAAGTTGGCACTTATACGTATCAATATACGTAGAAGGAACATACATATCAAGTCGTGATAAAAAATGAATCTTTAAACCATGTCATACCATAGCATATATTCATGTTCATTTTTGTACTTGAGCCTCATTAGTTGACCTGCACTATTGTGCTTGCTTTATTATATAACTAGTACTGTGTTGTACGTCAGGGAGCAGCTTTGACAACCCCACGCCCCATGAACACATATTGGCCAATAGGTTTTGTAGACTTAAAACCACCCATGATGTCAACAAGCTCATATATCATATAAAAATCAGTCATTTTCATTTTCTTTCATGTTCATGTTCATGACATAGCACTCATCTTCAATATTCATGAATGACTTTCATATTTAATACATAACAACGGAATATGGTGCTATGTTTTCATCAATAAACATACTAACAATGTACATATATCAATAATCAATGGGAAACATTTGAAATACATAATATTACTCATGTATTACTTCAAGAACATGCCAACTTACTGTCCAAGCGTACGAATAATGGGTTGAGAGAATGTTTCTCTCTCCTATACTGTCAAATATATATATCAATAATTCATTTACTTTGTCCATACTAGGTGAAAGTCACCCCTACATATATAACAATCAAAAGAGATGAAAAACTTACACCCCTAGGATGTTCTTGTGATGGAGAACTAAATTCTAGCTTCAAAATGATGAAGAAGAGGAAGAATAAAGCATTTGGAGTAGGTTTCCTTGTGTTTCTTTCGAGTTTTGCTGTAAAAAGAAGATGAATGTTGAAGAAGCCTTGAAAATTTCGAAACTTATCTTCTTATATATAAGGCGGCGCTCGGGCGATAAAATATTACCGCTCGAGCGCGGAACATTCTGCCCAAGTACTGAATTTTTGGTGTAGGGGCGCTCTGGCGGTAAGATCTTACTCCTCGGGCGCCGAACTTTCTTCCCTGCACACTGTTACATCAAAGATCGTGTAACGTACCATACTTTTAAACTATTTGAAATTTGCGGAAAATAAAAATATTTCTTAAATATGAATAAACTTTCAAATTGCGATCATCCATAATCCGTTCTAAAAAAAATAACTGCAACCAAACGTTCAAAATTAAAAATATTGCTAAAGCATTTCTATATTTTCTTCGAGCCTAAATAACCGAAAATTCCTGTCATTTAAACCGTTCAATTCTCACTTACTACTAAATAAGTTCTCAAATTTCTTAAAATTGTAAAATTAATTCTTACTTTCCTCGAATATCATCCAAATTTTCCCCTGATCACGAAATTGCACAATTACCCATTAGTCCTCAGTATTCCCAATTTCATTTTATAGATTTCCCGCATCATAAGGTTCAATAACCTTAAGTTTATTAAACCCAAAATTAATTCACATAACACGTCTTACATTCTTATAAATACTTCAAATTCCAATTCCTCAAAAGTTCGCATTTAATCCTTAAAATTTTGAAAATTGCAATCTGACCCTTACAGTTCTCCAAATTTACATTTTGGCCCTACAACTCTTCGAAATTTGCATCATTGTCCCCATAAAATTTTCCATCTTTACCTCATTAAACTTTTAGATTCTCGAACTCGAAATTTAATCCCAAAATTTGGTAAATTCGAAAATAGTCCCTTAGAATTTTATTTTTGAACCTAGGTCCTCAAATCATTGGTTATTACAATTAGGTCCTTAAAATTCTCAATTCCTGCAATTCAATCCTTAAATCCAACTATGTAGAGCATGTATCCTAAATAAATTCTCATAATTAATCTTACATTTCCATATATACTTAAAATCCTCAAATTGTACATTTATAATCCTAAAGATTGTCGTAGTCTTCGAATCGCTATTGCTTATATGAAATCCTCAAAAATTTACTCGACTAGCAAACAAGAACCATTAATAATTTCTTAGAAATTCTACAAGTCTCAAAAGCATTTATAATTTTCAAGATTAACTTATAACCCATAAGGAGGACATCAACACTACTGGCCTAAAAATTAATATAGTCAAATCATTTTCAACCTCTCCTAAAGCCCAATATTCGAATTCTTAGACATGTCCAATTCCAAAAGTACCCAACATGCATAATTCCATAATTTATTTTTAAATTTAAATAAACAATGAACAATTAAAATTTGAACGTAAAATATTTCATGGAAACATGCTGTTTAAAATAATTAATGCTTTAAATAAAATGCGTAAATGTAAAACTTACAGACCGAAGGCATGACTTCATGAGCTTCTCGAGGTCAGTAGTAGTGTAACCCTTTACAGAATCATTGCTCTGATACCAGCTGTAGAGGCCTAAAAATCCGTACTTGAAAATTTGCGGAAAATTTAAAATTTTTCTTTTAAATAATTAAAATTGCCTCATTCATAACTGAACTGATAAATAAAGTTTGATGTTCAAAGTGGCAGCGGAAGAAATTATTACTCGCCAAAATAACAAGTTAAAGTATCCAACAACTGATAACAATGTTTGAGCATAAAAATGGCAAGTGCTGTAAATGAGGTCCTCGAGTTCCACTACTGCCGACCCAAGCTAGCTCACTGGTCCCCGCCCTCGGCCTTGGCATCATCAGTACCTACAACAATCAAGTCTAGTGAGTCTAAAGACTCAACATGCATATATCGTAAATAACGAGTAAATATAGTAAAAATTTGCATGGGATAAAAATATCATGTCATGAGGCATAATGTGAAAATAACTTGTCATGAGCAATTATAATACGTGCATAACTGAACTGAAAATCATAGTGAAAATGTTTGCTCCTTGGAGTCCTGTAATAAAATAGCATGTCATAAATTTTCTGTTGAGATTATGGTCTACGCAAGTGGTCCCTGAACTGAACTGACCGGTAACTGGCGACCGGGCCTGTAACTGGAGACAGGACTTAGTAATGTACGTCTTATCAGACCACTGCCACAGTACTGGGTGAAACAACTGAACTGACCGGTAACTGGCAACCGGGCCTGTAACTGGCGACAGGACTTAGTAATGCTCTCATAACCGGTAACTGACGACCTGACCGAAAACTGGCGACCATATTTAATCATGATAGTAAAGTGACCACAAGCAATATCGCATAAATCTCAAAATGAATATTTTCTATGCACGTAATATAATTAACCAACATAATTAAATATGAACAATTTCGATCTTCTTGCATTAAAATCATGTACTTGCGATATTTAAAAATACCTATATGGCTTGATTGAAGAGTGAAAGAAGATATAAACATGCCTTGGTTTGTTTTGCCAGAAAACAAACGAAATAACGACGCGGCGCGGCGGAGACGGAGTGCTCTTCACTTTCTCACTTTTTCTCTCTTAATTCCTTTAAACCAAGCGCATGCACCATAATTATTATAATAGCGTAAAAATCATAAATGTGATGCATGAACATTTAAAAATATCATCGTTTCAACCCTGGACCTTTAAAATTGACCCGAAACTTATCAAACTCCTTAAAATGTCCCAAAACATTTTTAAAATTATTCCTAGTTGTAATTTCGAGCCAAAAATACAACTGAACCGTTTCGTTTTAAAACTTGGATCGGAGTCCCGGTTTTAATTCGAACCGACTCGAAACTTAACCGAAATTCTCCCAACTTTTTATCATATCTTAAAAACACTATAATGGTCCTAAAATCTTCAAAACCAGACTTCTAAGCTCCTCGGTCACCCCCTTGGAAGCTGCTGGAATTTGCGGAAATGACAAGCTTGGTCCCTAATGCAATTAATACTCCAAAATTCGACCCTAGCTAGCACCTAACAAGACCATTCCCTCCTCAACCACTCCAAGCCCCACCTTGACATCTTCCTGGACATGTAAACTCGCGGCTAAAATTTCAGAAACTCCGTTCAAGGTTCGGCCCTTCCTATTCTGCACACTATTATCTTCAACCCCTCAAACTCACGCCCCTACTCTACCCGACAACACCATCCATGGTTCGGGCCCCCTTAGATCACCCTAAGACCCTCCAGGACCTACTGCACTCACGCAACCAGCCCAATGCATCAGCGCACCCAACCGCTACACTCCTTACAACGACAACCGAAACCAAATCGCTCACTGAGTTCCCTCGCGGCTTCTAAGACGAGACCAGCAGCGTTTGTGCATTTCCAGACCCTGGTTCAGACCCATCAGGGTCTGTCTAAGATCTGGGATCGCCTTTGCACCACCAGCCCGATCCTATCCCACGATCTATACCAAGACAGCGAACACTCTCGCTGATACATCCCTCGACCCTTCGCTGCACTCTTCAGAAACTTACACCAACCCCATGACACTACCACCCAGCTCTAGCCCGTTCCTTAGCATCAACATATTAGCAGCCCCTCGCCCGAAATTCATAGAATGTGAGCAACCGAGAAAAATAGCATGACCGTGAGAAAATCAAACTCATCCGCCATGTATAGGGCTGGATCGAAGACTTTACATGCATAAACACATACAATCAGTATAAATGACATGTGTGATGAGGATACAATGCGTGCCTTTAGAGTTTGGTGCTCAAAACGAAGAGGTGGAGACCTTCTATACACACACGAGAGCAAGCGGTGCGACCTTCAGCTGGGAATTGGTAAAACCGAGGAGCTTTGGAGATTCTGAATGGTGTCGGCTGGTTAAGGAGTAAAACATTAGGTTTAGGGTTAATTGGATGCTTAGGGCTTAATTATATAGATAAAATATTAGTTAATGGGCCCACAATGAATTTTAAAAGTTTTTAAAAGAGTTTAAGCCCAATAAGTCTCAAAGTGGCCCAAAAATCCTAACGTACTCTCGAAAAATATTTCGTGTTAAAAAGATTTTTAAAATAATAGCCGAACCATTAAAAAGTCTCCCGATTCGATAAAATTTGTGTACCGTTAAAAATAAAGTCCTGCGAGTAAAAATACCCAAATAAAATCCCATTTTTGAGAAATACCCTTAAAAATACCTTAACTTAATTTATAAAAATAAATCGTATACTAAAATAATTTTCCTGAAAATTCTCCGGTCTCCGATCCTCGTTTGAACGTGAGATGCATCTAGAAATTCTAATGCATGAATTTCATGAATTAAATCCTATCATGCATGAATTATGCGTAAAATGCATAAAAATAATTAAACATAAATTAATAAAATAAACATGCATTTAATGCTTTAAAAACAATTAAATAAAATACCAAAGAAGTTTAATAACTTGCATGCATGCCAACTTTTAAAATATATTTACTAACATGCTAAATTACCACTTCTTAAATAAGTCTTTATTAACTTATCTCAATACTCCATCTCCAGTACGGCCTCACATATTTAGCTGAAAAGGTAACAACTAAACTACTGCGTAAAATAAATAAATTTAAAGAAAAGAATTTAAATACTCATGCAATAAAAATCATTTTAATTTTAAATACTAGAATTATGCATTGCTTATACGCAGTCCAATTTACGGGTCCTACATGGACAGTCATTTGAACTGTTCTTTGTTATATCAGTTGAGCTGATTTGGTTTGGGAAATCAGCTGGCACTTTCAATTTGCGTCTCAGTAGCTTCAGTATTGGATCGGTTAACTGATCAGTTCCATATTCCTACGCACTACGATAAATCATTAGAAACAAAATAACAAGTTTTGTTAACATCAAAATAAAGATTGCGAACATGAAATGTTCCAACACGATCTCTATGCAATGATGTATGTCTCATGTTAGTCAATAGAGGCGACGGTTGATTCATGTGTGAAGGACCACCAGATGGCTGAGAAGATAATTTACGGACTTTATCTCGAGATGATCTCCAATATGCATATCTGAATGGCCGGGGAAACTGTTGATATTCAGTCTGTACACCCACTTCATCCTCTGGCTCACCCAATGGATCTTGACTGCAATAGACTCCGTAATGCAATTGACTACCACATTATTAGAATCAGCAAAATCGCAAATCATATAATGTACAGACAACAGCTCCTCCGTAGGCGGAATAAGCATCCCCAAAATATCTTATAATAATCATTAACATTAAACATGAAAATTAGTTAACAGTTAACCAAAAATGTATTAGATAATACAAAAGTAAATAAAATGAATTTTTGCCATTTACCTTGGTATATACGTTTTTAAATGCTTTGTTCACATCATCAATGGAAGAAGAATGGTACTTACTTCATTTCCTAGTCAACCAATGACACATCCAAGGTATCGGTATATTGGGACCTTCTCGAAGTTTAGCAAACACTTCAGCAATTGCTGTAAAATATTCATATGCCAAATTCAAGCACAAAAAAGTAAACACATTTATTAGTAAAATTTTAAAAAACAACGATATTTTGTAAAATGAACAATATTTAGTTACATGTAAAGGATTAATAAATCCACTTATATGGAAGCTACCGCACCCACTGAAATCTAGATCATTCTCACGACGTGAGACTAAATTTTCATAGCTTCTAAACTTAGTTTTGAGATACTTTATAAGTCCAGACTTCCTCGTAAGCTATTATACCCCATGGATAGTTAATAAAAATATCAAATTTATTAACTAATCTAATCCATTCTTGCTCCACTGTATCATTTTTATTTTTTCTTTGTTTACCCAATACACCTGCCACGAACAAAAGACTGACAAATTTCAACTTCTTTACGACTATTTCTTCCCCTAAGTCATTCTCATACTCATCTATTCTGAGTATGAAATCCCTCAAACCTATACTGTCTCTTCCACCAAAATGCTTCCACCTAAATTCATCTTCATCAGGTATCACAGGATAAAATTTGGACAATTTAGCCCCATTAGCAAACAATACTCTAACAATGAAAACCGTAAAGATCGTTTACGATATACAATCCAAAATTCATTACATCCACTATCATAAGTCTGTCTACTCATCAAAAACCATAACAATTTATTTGAATTGTTATAATCCTTAGCACATATAATTAAATTACCAAATTGTATATGCTGGACCAAATTTTCTATTTCTTTCTCATTCAAAAATGATATTATCTTCTTACAAATCTCAACATATTTTGATCCTAACGTTAAGTTACATTCCTTCCAAGTCTAGTAGGGAAGTAAATATGCAAAAAAAAAAAATATTTATGACTTGTCAAAATTTAAAATTGAATTGTGTTTATCTAAAAAATTGGTTCGTGTCACTGAGATTAGGGTGAAATAACAATTGAGAAGACCCACCTCTCGCCCCATCATGCCTTTGACCAACCTCGACCAAGAGGGGGGTCGAGCCCGACCCAGAGGTGAAGATGGTGTGTGGGGACCCGAACTTAATTCGTCTTCTTAATCATTATTAGGATCATTTAATTAATCTGGGTCTAAATTTTTATTTTAAATACATAAGTGCGGAACATAATGAAATCAGTCTGATATAAATATCGACATAAAGTACAAGTCTTGTACAACAGATATTCCGATCCACTAGAGTTCAGTAACTACATCAAGTGCTGAAAACTAAATCTGCTCCTAAGTCCAGATCTCCACGCTAAACTTGAATCTCTCATCCTCTTCGTGACCCTGATCCTGTCCCACCTGTTGTTATGCACACATACAAACACAACAACAGTTGGATAACTCCGGTGAGAATATAATCCCAGTATAAACAATGTATACATGCAATCATATAAACAGATATAAAAGCATTAAACAGATATCAATAACATGTATAAAAATCTGAAAGACATGAATCGATATAAAGCTGTAAATCAAACTCTGACTCATCATCTCAGACTCGACTCATCTCTAATATAGGGATCCCGGTTCCTAGACATTCGCACAATATACCGAATCTCAGCGATAGAAGCTGATTCGCTTCTAAGCAAACATCGATATAAACCAACATCCAGTGTCTTGGCACATCCGCCAAAGACTTGGCACCTCCACCAATGACTAGGCACATCCGCCCATGATTCAATACATGCTTTGCTATAAATCAATAGACTAAGCACATCAATCTCATGAATTGCAAATATCAATGCAATAAAGTAAAGTATTTGGTTTTGGGAAACTCAAGTCAAATCAAACTCGAGTCATATCATCCCGGTTCAACATTGGTTTATACCTTTCTCTTGTCGGTCTGACGAAATCGAAGTCTCGAATTCGAATTTGTCAATATCAAATCTGAAATGACATTCCCAATAGGCACACAATCAATATACAATCTCAATCAATACTGGAGATAATCAGAATTCAATCTAATTCTGTTTCAACGGCATAACGGCACAATCTCAATATACCCAGCTATACAATATCAATCAGATATCAATTCTAACAACTCATAATAAAAAACAATACAATTCTGATATAAAATCTGAATCAAATTCATTCTGAAAATCATAACAATTTCATACGGTATATGTTCTTCAATCTGATTTTGATTATACAATGTATAGTATCTAAAGAACACCATACATAGATCAAATCATAATTCCTTCAATTCATAAATTTTGAATCATGCTAGAACATAATAAAACTTACGTCCAGTTGAAGCTCTTGTCGATAGGAACACAGTACCGAAGTCGGATTGAAAATCAGACGGTCGGATTTTGCTTAAATCACCAATCTATGATTTTTAAGTTCCTGGAAGCTTTCTCCTAAGATTATCTCGTTTTCTTGCTAGAGGAATGAAGGAAATGAACTTTGTAACATATATATTGCATGTAAGGGGCAAGTGGCTTCATGTATGCACTGCACGTCTCGCGCAAATGCGCGACCCTCCTTGACGCATATGCGCGAGACATTCTGCCTCGGCGCGTGTCTTCTCAGCAGCTCGCGCATATGCGCGCCCTCTCTCGGCGCATATGCGCGAGGTTCTCTGCCAAACTCGCGCATATGCGCTAGTCATGTCGCGCATATGCACGAGGTTCTCTGCCTACTCTGCGCATATGCGCCCGGCTTGGCCGCGCATATGCGCAAGGCTCATTCCTCGCACATAATTCCAGTCTTCTTTTCGTCTTTCTCGGTCTAATACGTTCCATCTATAATCACATCAATTATCAATAAATCATTTCAGATTACAATAACAAAATCTCGGGCATTACATTTCTCCCACCTAAGATCCGATTTCTTCTCCGAAATCACAAGCAATCAAATTAGATATCTAATCAGATACAATAAGGAATGGAGAATACAAGCTAAATAAGAAAACTCACATCAGTGAAATAACTCTTGGAATTTCTATCTCATATCTGATTCAGTCTCCCACGTAGCTTTTACAATGCCATGACGACTCCATTGAACTTTCACAAGTGGAATAGTCTTCGTTCTGAGCTGCTTTTCTTTACGATCGAGAATTTGAATCGGCTTCTTAAAATAACTCAGTGTCTCATCAAGTTCGACCTCGTCTGGCTGAATAATATGAGATGCATCAGGGAGATACTTCCGCAATAAAGATACATGAAAGACATCATGTATTCCAGATAGAGAAGGCGGTAAGGCGAGTCGATAGGCACGATCTCCTATCTTCTCGAGAATCTCATAAGGACCGATATAACTTGGAGACAATTTCCCTTTCTTGCCAAATCTGACAACAACTCTGAAAGGAGAAATTTTCAGAAATACTCGGTCTCTTGCCTCAAATACCAACGGCCGACGATGAACATTGGCATACTTGGCCTGTCTGTCTTGAGCTGTTGTCATTCTCTTCTGAATCAGCTTCATTTTTTCAGTCATATCTCGTATCATATCAGGCCCAATCTCAGGTACTTCAGAGATATCATCCAAATAAAGAGGGGATCCGCACTTCTTACCGTACAACGCTTCAAACGGTGCCATCTCAATACTCATCTGATAGCTGTTGTTGTACGAGAACTCACAAAGTGGCAAAGAATCTTGCCAATTAGTGCCAAAATCCAGCACTACAGCTCTCGGCATATCCTCCAATGTCTGTATAGTCCGCTCTGACTGTCCGTCAGTGTGTGGATGATATGCGGTACTAAGATGTAACTTTGTACCTAGAGCCTGCTGTAAACTGTGCCAAAAGTGCGAAGTAAATCGAGGATCACGGTCCGATACAATCGACTTCGGCACTCCTTGCAATCTGACCACCTCTCTGACATAGATCTCTGCCATTTAGGTCATCATGTCTCTATGTCATCTTATATGGAATAAAGCATGCTGATTTGGTCAATCTGTCAATCACAACCCAAATCGCATCGCAACCTCGAGAAGAACGCGGTAACTTCGTCACGAAGTCCATGGAAATGTGATCCTATTTCCATTCAGGAATGGACAAACTCTGTAATAGACCTCCTGATTTCTTTCTTTCCTCTTTTACCTGTTGGCAATTCAGACACTTGGATACAAATTCAGCAATATCTGCTTTCATCTGTTTCCACCAAAACTGTCTTTTCAAATCATTATACACCTTTCTGCCACAAGGATGAAACTGAATCGACTGTTATGCGCTTCTTACAATATCTGTCGTTTCAAGTCTGAAACATCTGGCACAAGAAGACGATTATTCATATATAATACATTGTCACGAACCTGATACTCTGATCGATGCCCTGCTCTGACCATCGATATCGAGTTCTGAACATTCTGATCAACTTTCTGAGCCGCTTTAATTCTCAAAATCAGCTCTGGTTCGACTTGAATAGTATACAATTTCAACGGTCTACAATCTGTTTCAAATGCTAATCCAGACAAACAACAGTCTTCAATCAAATTCGAAACACCAATCATCGATAAGGATAAAGAACATACCTTACGACTCAGTGCATCAGCTGCTGCATTGGATTTTTTCGGATAGTACTTAATCTCACAATCAAAATCTTTAAGCAAATCAATCCATCTTCGTTGTCTCATATTCAATTCTGATTGTGAAAACAGATATTCAAGCTTTTATGATCAGAATAAATCTCAAACTTCTCACCGTATAGGTAGTGTTGCCAAATTTTCAGTGCAAAGAAGATGGCCGCCAATTCAAGATCATGAATTGGGTAGCGAGACTCATGTGGTTTCAGTTATCTGGAGGCATAGGCAATAACATGTCCTCGCTGCATCAAAACATAACCCAATCCTCTTTGAGAAGCATCACAATAAAAAACGAAATCACCAGTACCTGATGGGATAGTCAACACCGGAACACTGGTCAATCTCTACTTTCAGCTCTAGAAAACTAGACTCACACTCCTCTGACCAAACAAATTGTGTATTCTTCTGCGTCAACTGAGTAATAGGTTTAGCAATACTCGAAAAATCTTTAATAAATCGACGATAATAGCCTGCTAAACCCATAAAACTGCGTATCTCTGGCACAGATGTCGGTCTCGGCCAACTGATCACGACCTCAACTTTGCTAGGATCAACAGAAAACCCGTTCTCAGATATGATATGCCCCAAAAATACAACCTGTCTCAGCCAGAATTCACATTTCGACAATTTGACATACAATTTCTCAGCTCTCAGAACTCTCAACAATCCTCAAATGTTCGGCATGATCAATCATAATCTTGGAGTAAATCAAAATATCATCGATAAAAATAATCACAAAATCATCGAGATATTTCTGAAATATGCGGTTCATCAGACCCATAAATAAAGCTGGAGCATTTGTTAAACGAACGACATGACTATAAACTCATAATGGCCATACCTGGTTCTGAAAGCAATCTTCGAGATATCAGAATCTCTGACTCTCAGCTGATGATATTCAGATCTCAGATCGATCTTGGAATATACAGAAGAACCTTGCAACTGATCAAATAAATCATCAATATGAGGCAAAGGGTATTTGTTCTTTACCGTAGCCTTGTTCAGTTGCCGGTAGTCAATGCAAAGTCTCATTGAACCGTCTTTCTTTCTCACAAACAATACTCGAGCACCCCAAGGTGAAACACTCGGTCTGATGTAACCCTTGGCCAGTAAATCTTCCAACTGATCTTTCAACTTCAACTCAATCGGTGCCATTCTGTACGGAGCTGTAGAAATCGGAACTGTTACCTGGTACCAATTCAATGCTGAAGTCTAACTCTTGAATCGGAGACAAACCCGGAATCTCATCTGGGAAGACATCAGCAAACTCACATACCACTGGAAAATCAACCAATGATGGGCTCGATTTCAGTAAGTCAACTGAATATACAAGGAATCCCTTTGCTCCTTTCTGTAATAATCGAGTCATAGACATAGCAGATATCAAAGGAATTTCTGATCTAGAACCCTTACAGTAAAATTTTCATTCTTCAGCCATCTCAGGTCTGAATCTTACAATCTTATGGAAACAATTAACGGTAGCTCTGTACTTGGTCAACATATCAATACCAATAATGCAGTCAAAATCAGACAACCCAAGTACAATACAGTCTAACTCAATCTCATGCCCGTCATACTGTAGCATACAATGTCTAACAGACGTCACTGATACAAGACCTCTCCCCAAAGGTGAAGAGACATATACTATAGATGATAAAGACTCAACAGGCAATGCATGAATCAATGCAAATCGCTCAGAAATAAATGTATGAGATGCACCCTTATCAATCAATACGTAAGCAGGATAACCACATAAAGAACAGTTACCTACAACAACATCATCTGTGCTTCCTGGGCCTGTTTTTCAGTCAAAGCAAATATTCTGGCCTGCTGTCTCGAATGCTGGCTCATAGTCTGGCTTTCTCCTGGCCTCTGCTGTGACTGAGGAGTAGGTGGTGGCTGGAAAGAGTTAACAACTGATGATCATCTGTCAGTCTGAGCCACTGACCCAGATGATTCTGCTCCCTGAGATCCCTGGGAACCTCTCTGTGGACAAACTCTAGCAAAATGTCCCTGCTGTCTGCAAATACGGCAAATATCAAGTACTCCTTGGCATTGCTCTGTGGGATGTCTCCCTCCACAAGTCCTGCAAAAGGACCCCTGTACTACTCTGACTCTGTCGAGATCCACCGGAGCTAGATGAACTGCTCCCTGACTTCTTGAATTGTTTTCCTCGGGCTTTCAAGAAATCTTTCTTTCCACCACTGCTACTGCCACTCTCAAACCTCTCCCCAACGGTGAAGTGACAGATACTACAGATGATAATGACTCAACAGGCGATGCATGAATCAATGCAAATCGCTCAGAAATAAATGTATGGGATGCACCCGTATCGATAAATATGTAAGCAGGATAACCACATAAAGAACATGTACCTGTTGCGATAAATACGTAAGCAGGATAACCACATAAAGAACATGTACCTGCTACAACATCATCTGGTGCTTCCTGTTCCTGTTCTTGGGTCAAGACAAGTACTCTGGCCTGCTGTCTTGGAGGCTGGCTCACAGTCTGGCTTCCTCCTGGCCTCTATTGTGACTTAGGAGTAGTCGATGGTGGCTAGAAGGAGCGAACAACAGATGATCGTCTATCTGTATGAGCCATTGACCCAGATGATTCTGCTCCCTGAGATCTGTGGGAACCTCTCTATGGACAAACTCTAGCAAAATGTCCCTGCTGCATGTAAGGCAATTACCAAGTACTCATTGTCATTGCTCTGTGGGATGTCTCCCTCCACAAGTCCTGCAAAAGACCCCTGTACTACTCTAGCTCTGTCGAGATCCACAGGAGCTAGATGAACTGCTCCCTGACTTCTTGAATTGTTTTCCTTGGACTTTCAAGAAATCTTTCTTTCCACCACTGCTACTCCCACTCTCAAATATGGGAGGGGGTTGTTAGGATGGAGTTGGTTGCTGTGGTCTCGGTGCTGGAGGAACATACGAAGCTTCCTTTCTGCCTAATCAGGCCGACTTCAGCTCCTTTAGCTCTGTTCACAGCATCAGCAAAGTTATTCGGTCGTCCCGGTGTTCACCAATGTAAAGATCTCAGGATTCAACCCATTGATGAACTTATCAGCAACAGCTTCGTCATTCTCGGCAACATGTGAAACAAAACGCAGCAAAGTAGAGAACTTGGCCACATACTCTTCAATGTTCAACTGACCCTGTCTCAAATTTGCAAACTCTGCACCCTTGTCTTTTCTGTACGACATTGGGAAGAATTTTTGATAAAATTCAGTCTTAAATATGTTCTAAGTAATAGTCATACCTCGATGCTCCAATGCTCTCTTGGTCGTGAGCCACCAATTCTTTGCGATGTCATGCAACTGGTGCCCAATCAGTCTAACTCGGCGCTCATCAGTGTAATCCAATGAATCAAACAGTATCTCAATGTCATCTAGCCAACTCTCACACTCAACAGAATTCTCTGTGTCTTTCAAAGTCGGCGGTTTAAACGACTGAAATCTGTTCAGTAGGGTTTCCATCGGTGTTGCTGTCACATCCATCGGATTAGCAGAAGTACTACACTGTTCCGGGACTCTTCGAGGAGGCATATCTGATTATCAAAAAGGTTAGTAACCAAATACAACAAACCTATTTCAGTCCTCCTCTGATCATCTTACTGCTGATTAAGAATCGGTTCTGATTCACTCTTAACAACACATGTTTCCAATCAAATCAGATAATCAGGTAAACATGCATTGAAAGCAATAAAACATGCCAACACACAAAAGCAGAGAAGAAGACTCAATCTACCACGCTCACTAGCTTCTATCTCAGTCTACAGAACCTACTGCTCTGATACCACCTGCTGTGGGGACCCGAACCTAATTCGTCTTCTTAATCATTATTAGGATCATTTAATTAATCTGGGTCTATATTTTTAAAAAAATATATATATAAGTGCGTAACATAATGAAATCAGTCTGATATAAATATCGACATAAAGTACAAGTCTTGTACAACAGATATTCCAATCCACTAGTGTTCATTAACTACATCAAGTGCTGAAAACTAAATCTGCTCCTAAGTCCGGATCTCCACGCTAAACTTGAATCTATCATCCTCTTCGTGACCCTGATCCTGTCCCACCTGTTGTCATGCACACATACAAACACAACAACAGCCAGATAACTCTAGTGAGAATATAATCCCAGTATAAACAATGTATACATGCAATCATATAAACAGATATAAAAGCATGAAACAGATATCAATAACATGTATCAAAATCTGAAAGACATGAATCGATATAAAGCTGTAAATCAAACTCTGACTCATCATCTCAGACTCGACTCATCTCTAATATAGGGATCCCGGTTCCTAGACATTCGCACAATATACCGAATCTCAGCGATAGAAGCTGATCCGCTCCTAAGCAAACATCGATATAAACCAACATCCAGTGTCTTGGCACATCCACCAAAGACTTGGCACCTCCACCAATGACTAGGCACATCCGCCCATGACTCGACACATGCTTTGCTATAAATCAATAGACTAAGCACATCAATCTCATGAATTTCAAATATCAATGCAATAAGGTAAAGTATGTGGTTTTGAGAAACTCAAGTCAAAACAAACTCGAGTCGTATAATCCCGGTTCAATATTGGTTTATACCTTTCTCTTGTCGGTCGGACGAAGTCGAAGTCTCGAATTCGAATCTGTCAATATCAAATCTGAAATGACATTCCCAATAGGCACAATATCAATATACAATCTCAATCAAAACTGGATATAATCAGAATTCAATCTAATTCTGTTTCAACGGCATAAGGACACAATCTCAATATACCCAGCAATGCAATATAAATCAGATATCAATTCCCACAACTCATAATCAATAACAATACAATTCTAATATCAAATCTCAATCAAATCCATTCTGAAAATCATAACAATTTCATACGGTATCTGTTCTTCAATTCGATTTCGATTATATAATGTCTAGTATCTCAAGAACACCATATATAGATCAAATCATAATTCCTTCAACTCATAAATTTCGAATCATGCTAGAACATAATAAAACTTATGTCCAGTTGAAGCTCTTGTTGATAGGAACACGGTACCGAAAGTAGGATTGAAAATCAGACTGGTCGGATTTTGCTTAAATCACCAATCTATGATTTTTAAGTTCCTGGAAGCTTTCTCCTAAGATTCTCTCGTTTTCTTGCTAGAGGAATGAAGGAAATGAACTTTGTAACATATATATTGCATGTAAGGGGCAAGTGGCTTCATGTATGCACTGCACGTCTCGCGCATATGCGCGAGACATTCTGCCTCGGCGCGTGTCTTCTCGGCAGCTCGCTCATATGCGCGCCCTCTCCCGACGCATATGCGCGAGGTTCTCTGCCATACTCGCGCATATGCGCGAGGTTCTCTGCCTACTGTGCGCATATGCGCCCGGCTTGGTCGCGCATATACGCGAGGCTCATTCCTCGCACATAATTCCAGTCTTCTTTTCGTCTTTCCTGGTCTGATCCGTTCCGTCTATAATCATATCAATTATCAATAAATCATTTCAGATTACAATAACAAAATCTCGGGCATTACATGGTGGGTCGAGGTGTGAAGAGTGGATCGAGCTCTTCACACCTGGACCCAATTTCCAATGTTGAGGTGGTCAAACTAGTTGCGAACAAAAAATTTTGGTCGCAATTTCTTTGCGTGTGTGCTGGCTATCAAGAAATGAACAAAATAGATCTATAACATCCTATTTGAATTAATGAGTCGAGTTCGCCAAGTAAAATTCAAAATAAATAGTTGATTTCTTACCAATACGTGATTCTCTCGTTGGATTTCTTGCATACCAATACGTTGTAGACTCATTGTTAACTAGAAACCAAATAAATTAGAATGGATAATAAGGAAGGTTGAGAAGAAGAAGATATTGTGAAGATCGGGAAGGAATGGAGTGAGATGTAGATTGGGTTTGAGTTGGGTGGGGTTGGGTCGTGTAAGTTTTTTCTTTAATTAAATTATAAATTTATTATATATGAAATTAAAATAAAAATTTAAATACACTAATAAAAAAATTAGATTTTAAACAAATTTGAAAAAAGGATAAAAAAGTAAATTACATTCACTCACTTTTTTTATTCACTCACTTTTTTTTAATAAACACTTCCCAGAATCCCGTTTTCCTCATTTTCCCATTTAAAAACAAATGATAGATAAAAAAAGTTAGCTCTGCTATCAATGTTGGAGTATCGTGTTTTCGCACCCAAGGAGTAGCGAAAGTTTTTTTAAAAAAAATTGACGTTCAAAACGTTCATTGGACATCATATGATTTAAAATATTAATATGTGTTTAGATATGTTAACCTTTGTGCAATTAACACTGGACATCAAACTAGTCCGAGATTAGCGGAGTTGGTCTTTCTTGTAAATTCCTTCGAATATATCTTCTTCCTTCTTTGATCGTCAAATAATATCAATGATCAGAGACTGAGCTTCTCGTATTAATCGCATTAGAGATCTAAACGATTTAGAATCGAGAATGAATCGTCGGAATTTTAAAAATCCGATGGTGTTACGGTGGCACAGTGGAAAAGAATGGCCGAATTTTTCCTTCAAATATTCAAGTTGGCTGAAATTTTTCTTGTGTAGGATGGGAGAGTTTTGTGTATTTTTATTGTATAGTTATGTTACATGTTATCTTTATAAGCAATCTGTTTGATATTCATCAAATTACAGTCGTGAATTTGACTATCTCAACGGGAACACATAATCTAATACTTGTGTGTCCATCAATAGTTCAGAGATACAGCTAGCCTTAGGTTCACAATTACATTGTGATTCAAAATAACATTTATTCTTATCCAGACTTACTCTAATTAGCCTAATTCTTTTCATCAACTCTTTGATAAAGAATGTCAGAACTCAACTCTGATCACACCCATCGGATCATGGTAAGAGTATAATGGCCCGAAAATTCGTGTTTGAAAATTTGCGGAAAAAATAAAAATTTTCTTTTTAAAATAATTAAAATACCTCATTCAGAAAATAAACTGATAAATCAAGTTTAATGTTTAAAAATAGCAGCGGAAGAAATTATTGTTCGCAAAATAACAAGTTTAAAGTAATCCAACAACTGTTAAAATGTTTGAGCATAAAAATGACGAATGCTGTAAATGAGGTCCTCGAGTTCCACTACTGCCGACCCAAGCTAGCTCACTGGTCCCCGCTCTCGACCCCAACATAATCAGTACCTACAACAATCAAATCTAGTGTGTTTAAAGACTCATCATGCATATATCGTATATAACGAGTAAATAATATAATAAAATTGCATGCAAGTGAAAATATCATGTCATGAGGCATAACGTAAAATATCGCGTCAAGATTAATTATAATACGTACATAACTGAACTGAAAGTCATAGTGAAAATGTTTGCTCCTTGGAGCCCTGTAATGAAATAGCATGTAATAATTTTCTGGTGAGATTATGTTCTACGCAAGTGGCCCCTGCACTGAACTGAACTGAACTGACCGGTAACTGGCGACCGGGTGAAGTAATGAACGTCTGATCAGACTAATGCCACAGTATACTGGGTGGAACTGAACTGAACTGACCGGTAACTGACGACCGGATGATACAATGATCCCATGATAGTGAAATGGCCACAAGCAATATCGCATAAATCTCAAAAATGAATATTTTATATTTTTATGCACGTAATATAAATGGCATGATGAAATATCCTGTATTATTTTACCACATGGATTGGATCGTTCCCAGGCTCGCTGCGACCTAAATTTATCATGAAAATGTGCAAATGATTTTCTTGACCAAACTTTGTAATTGAATCAAAAAACGAGACAATTACGCCCAACGACTTCGTATTTAATCATGACTCCGTGCCAACCCGAACCAACACCGAACCATCATTTAGTCATGATTAAAATACACCTAAAATGACGAAATAATGCTCCAAAAATGATGCAAGTCGAAATTTTGGTGAATGGAGGCCAAAACATGAAACGCCTCTTTCGAGAGTTAATTTGGCACATCGCAACGTAATTTCTCGTACAACCTCTAAAATGATCCGAATCACAAACAGCCAAAAACATGACCTTCCAAACTCGATGAGGCACTGTCCAGTCCAAGGCCATAGGCTAGAAGCCAACCAAGAACTCGAACAAGCCTCTGAACCAACGCACCACTTGCTGTCCACAAAATACAGCAGCCGTGCCTTCGCTTCCTTGTGTCGTTTTCGAGACAATTGTCCATTGGGGCTTGCACTACCGACCAAAGCTCTTACCAACATCCTAGGGAACTGATTTGAATCATGGCTAAGGGCCCTAGGCCAGCCACAATTCGCACCACACCCGAAACCAACAGAAAAGTCCCACCCGAGATCACCCTTGCGTGCGTGTGGTGTTTTGCTTCGTTTCCTGTCTCGTGTCATTCCAGTGGCCATTTGATTGACCATGGCACAATCTAGACATCAAGAGGTAGGGTGTGAACCGTGGCTAAGGGCCAGAGGCCAACCAAGATCCACACCACTCCCTAAAATCGAAACAACACATGAAATAAGAGGAAGGGGCCGAAAATCTATTCTTGTTTCTTTTTGATTTGAAAACCGATTCACCATGGATCAAGCCTCAAAAGGGCAACTTGGTCATGTCTTAGACATGATATGAAAGCGTTCTAACCATGGCTATAGGCCCCTAGGGCAGCCAAGATCAGAAACTCCCTCCCTTGACAACAACTATACAAATCGAGACTCAAAGGGACACATTTGGGGTGTTGCTGTCACATGCGAGTTTCCAGCGTGTATGGGACTGAACGAATGGACCAACATGGTCTTGACACACCCTAGTGCATGTCTAGGAGCAGCCTTGAAAGCCTGGAATCGAACCAATACCTGAAACAATGAAAACAAGCCAACCCATGAAGCATGAAATGGAAAGGAAACCGTGCAGAATTTATTTCTTGTTCTTGTTGCTGAAAATTTCGGTTTTCTCCTTCATGATTGATGCACACATGATGTTTTAAAATATTAATATGACTTGATTGAAGAGTCAATAAAAACATATACATTCTTTGGTTCGTTTTGAAAAGAAAACGAACGAAACGACAACGCGACGCAGAGGAGGCGGAGTGATCTTCTTGATCTTCCTTCTACTCAATTATTTTATCTCTTAATCTAGCTATGAGGCTCACATTTTTTACACTGAATATCTCTCAAATTTTCGGTGATGGGGGAGAGGAAATGATGGTTAGGAGAGTGAGGGGAGTTCCAATAATAAAGGGATTCAAATGGCATGACCAAGTCTTGCTCCCTTTTGAATTTGAAATGGTTTGATATCAAAATGATTGTTGGAGAGGGATGACCGATTCTTCATGCTAAACTAGGCTAGGATAATGATCTAATATTAATTAATGGGGTTTAATAGATGAAAGGATTATCATGCCAAGAAATAATAAAGAAAGGGTCAAAGATGGTGAGTTGTCAAAGAATTATTGTCTCACTATGGGGTGGCCGAAAATTAGTCAAATAAGTGGAGGGAAAATATTGTTTAGTTAGTGTATTTTAAATCTTTAGAGCCTTACCTATCCTTTAAATAATTTAGTGAATTAACACCTTAATTATGGAACCCAAATGAACTTATTTCCTACTTACCTCAAGTTACTTAAATAATTCCTTAAACCTCATATTAACTTAAATTAACTTACTAGCTAGCTAAAATAAACTCTGGGAATGTTTTCTTAATTTTAAATTTTATCTCAAAACTCCAACTCCAATCCGGCCTCACTGAATTAACTGAAAAGATAAAAATTAAACTACTGCATAAAATAACTAGATTTAAAGGAAAGAATAAATACTCATGCAATAATAATAAAAATCATTTTACTTTAAATGCTAGAAATTATGCATGACTTATACGTAGTCCAATTTACTGGTTCTACAACTCTTCCCCGCTTAAAAGAAATTCCGTCCTCGAAATTAAAACTTACCGAATAACTCGGGGTACCGACTCCTCATTTCTGGCTCAGACTCCCACGTAGCTTCCTCCTCTGAATGGTTGAGCCATTTGACTTTCACTCGCTTTACTAGCTTGTTCCGAAGCTTCTTCTCCTGTCTGTCTAGGATCTGCACTGGTCTCTCTTCATAAGACAGGTTCGGAGTAAGCTGCAACGGCTCAAAGTTCAAGACATGCGTAGGATTTGCCATGTACTTCCTCAGCATAGAGACGTGGAACACATTGTGTACTCCGGCCAGATTCGGCGGAAGAGCCACACGATAAGCTAGAGTCCCAACTCTGTCGAGGATCTCAAATGGTCCAATGAATCTCGGACTGAGCTTCCCTTTCTTCCCAAATCGCATGACCCCCTTCATAGGTGCTACCTTCACAAAGACATGGTCGCCAACGGCAAACTCTAGGTCTCTCCTCCTCTGATCTGCATAACTTTTCTGTCGACTCTGAGCAGTCCTCATCCTATCCCGAATCTTGACTACTACATCGGCAGCCTGCTGAATAATCTCCGGACCCAACTCTGATCTCTCCCCTACTTCGTCCCAATGAACAGGAGATCTGCACTTGCGACCATACAATGCTTCATACGGAGTCATACCAATAGATGACTGAAAACTGTTGTTATAGGTGAACTCCACTAATGGAAAAGTTCGAATCCCAACTCCCGGAGAAATCAATCACGCAAGCACGGAGAAGATCCTCCAAAATCTGAATAACTCGCTCTGACTGCCCATCTGTCTGATGATGGAAAGCTGTGCTAAACAGCAACTTCGTACCCAAGGTCGAATGCAAACTTTTCCAAAATGAGGAAGTGAATCTGGGGTCTCTGTCAGATACGATAGAAACTGGAATACCATGAAGTCGGACTATCTCCCGGATATACAACTCTGCATACTGAATCATTGTGAAAATCATCCTAATAGGCAAGAAGTGCGCTGATTTGGTAAGACGATCTACAATCACCCAGATAGCATTTGATCCTCTGACTGACTTCGGCAATCCGGTCACGAAGTCCATGGTAACATTTTCCCACTTCCACTCGGGAATGGGAAGAGGCTTGAGCAAACCTACTGGTCTCTGATGCTTCGCTTTTACTAACTGGCAAGTCAGACACTCGGATACAAATCGTCTTATGTCTTTCTTCATCCCAGGCCACCAATACAATGACTGCAGATCTCGGTACATCTTCGTACTCCCTGGATGAATAGAGTACGGCGACATGTGGGCCTTAGATAAAATTTCTGCTCGAATAGAGTACGCCTCTGACCCATGTTTACCTCCTTCTGCGTAAAGAAATACTTGAGGCTCTTGTGGTCGGTAATGATCTGGCCCTTCTCTCCATACAAATAGTGCCTCCAAATCTTCAAGGCAAAAACTACGGCGGCCAACTCTAGATCATGGGTAGGGTAATTCTTCTCATGAGTTTCAGCTGTCGAGAAGCATATGCTATCACCTTCCCATGCTGCATCAACACTGCTCCTAAACCGAGCTTCGAAGCATCGGTATACAACACAAAATCTCCGGGCCCTGACGGGGCATGGCCAAAACTGGTGCTGAGATAAGAGCTTGCTTCAAAGTATCGAAGCTCTTCTGACATTCATCGCTCCACACAAATTTCACATTTTTCTCGGTCAATGATGTGAGTGGAACAGCAATAGAGGAGAATCCCTTAATGAACTTCCGATAATATCCTGCTAGCCCAAGAAAACTGCGGATCTCTGAAACATTATGCGGCACAACCCAATCTCTGACTGCTGCAACTTTTGCTGGGTCTATCTCAATACCACTGCTAGAAACAATATGGCCTAAGAAGGCCACCTTCTCTAACCCGAATTCGCACTTACTGAACTTTGCGAATAACTTATGCTTTTGCAAGGTTTGCAACACTGTGGTCAGATGTCTGCTGTGATCCTCCTGATTCTTTGAGTACGAGAATGTCGTCTATGAATACTATCACAAACTGGTCAAGATACGGCTGAAATACGCGATTCATGAGATCCATGAAGATCGCTGGTGCATTCGTCAGACCGAAAGGCATCACAAGGAACTCATAGTGGCCATAACGAGTCCTAAAAGCAGTCTTGGAAACATCGGCATCTTTCACCCTCAACTGGTGATAACCGGAACGCAGATCTATCTTGGAGAATATCGAAGCTCCCTGCAACTGGTCAAACAAATCTTCGATCCTTGGAAGTGGGTACTTGTTCTTCACTCTAACCCTGTTCAACTCCGGTAGTCAATACAAAGTCTCATAGAGCCATCCTTCTTCTTCACAAATAAGACTGGCGCGCCCCATGGTGAAAAACTCGGGCGAATGAACTCCTTGTCAAGAAGTTCCTGAATCTGCTTCTTAAGCTCTCCCATCTCTGTCGGTACTAGTCGGTACGGTGCTTTGGAGATCGGGACCGTACCTGGCATAAGCTCAATAGAAAACTCCACCTCTCTCTCGGGTGGCATACCAGAAACGTCCTCAGGAAAAACGTCTAAGACGTCTCCAATAATCGGAACATCTGTGGCTGACTGACTCGGTGCATGGGGGACAGATACAAAGGTTGCTAGAAACGCCCGACACCCTTTATGCATGAGCTTCCTAACCTTGACATAAGGAATAATGCACGGTAAAGGAAAGTACCTGTTTGGCTCAAATAAGAACTCCGTCATTCCAGGCGGTCGGACTAAAACAGATCTCCGCTGGAAGTCAATCAAAACTCTGTTCCGCAATAGCCAGTCCATCCCTAGGATGATGTCAAACTCTGGCATCGGTAACACGATCAGATCCGGATAAACGAGGTTGCCATGGAGCTCAAGATCTATGTCTCGGATCACATTGGTAGCTGTCATCTCCTCACCAGAAGCCAATACTACTGAATAGGCTACATCTATCCCAACGGTCTTGACCTTGACGAAATTAGCAAAGACCTCCGAAATAAATGAGTGAGTGGCCCCTGAATCTATCAAGGCCTTCGTAGCGGAACCAGATATAAATATTCTCCCTGAAAGGTTGGAATACTAAGCTAAACCCAATAATCACAAGAACTAACTTATAGACATGCAAAGGTCAAAGTTCTTCTAACTTAAATTTCCAAAATAATACTGCGTAGAGCATGCAATCCTACGGCAATTCTATGTTCAAAAATCTTAACCCAAAACATTAAATCCCAAATGTAAACTTATAGCTTAAAGGTACCTGTCATAAGCATGGTCTCCGGGTTTGTCTCTGTCGCATGCAGGGCAAAAACTCTGCCTTGGGTAGGCAGATTCCTCCGAGGGCACTGCAGAAGTAAGTGGTCTGGACTACCTCATTTATAACACTTCCCTGAACCAAACATACATGCTCCAGGATGGCGACGTGAGCACTTAGGGCAAACTGGGTGCTCAAAAGTCCTCGGGGCTGGGCGTCCCCGCTGCTGCTGCTGCTGACCTCTGTTTCTAGGTGGCCCGTAAAAAGGTCCTATTGTGCTGCTGCTGATGCTGCTGAGGAGGAGGGCGGTGTGGTACCTTGACTGGGCGCTTCCCTGGCGGTCTCTCTCGAACTTGGCTTTAGCATCATTCGCGATCAGGGGCACAAAATGACAACCCCTCTCAAACTTACGGATAAACTCTGTAACAGTCAGATCTCCCTGTCTCAGGCTAATGAATTCCGTGGTCAACCTTGTGCGCACCTCCTCAATGAAATATTTGGAGTAGAATACCTCCGTGAAGCATGTCCAGCTCAGCGTAGCCAAGTTCAGGGCCATTGACGCTCCTTCCCACCATAAGCGGGCATCTACTCCGAATAAGTAGGTGGCACATCGAACTCTGTCTGCATCTCCAAGCTCCATGAACTCGAAGATAACCTCGAGGAACTTGATCCAGCCCTCGACAATCATGGGGTCCGTCGTTCCTGAAAACTCCTTAGGACGCATCTTCATGAATCTCTCATAGACAGCCTCGAGCCCTGTCGGCCTGGTCGCCATAGCATGGTTCCCCGCAAACTGTGCGAAGAACTGAGTCATCCTTGCTAGCATCTGGGCATTCATGTCCGGTGGAGGTAGAGGTGGTAAATCTCTCTCCTGCCTCTGCTCCTCCCTGTCCTCTTGGCAAGGCTCATCATTTCTAGTGCGCTCGATAATGCGTCTAGGGGGCATACTGTTCCATACATAACCAAAACATAACCAACATGTAATGCCCGAGATTTGAGTGTGATACTTATGAATTGGTATATATTATGAATAAGGCGATAGAAGAACAGACGGGAAGAAGCGGCGTTGCAATTTGAGTGTTTTGGCAAAGAGAGACCGCACCCGCGCCAAGAAATTCTACCACATCCGCGGTGACTGGCCAGTAGGGTACGTTATTGGTGAAAGAAGACAACACACCCGTGGTACCAGACAGAGTGCCCCCGCGGTGTTGCTACAGTAAGGTGAACGCACCCGCGGTATAAAGCATAGCGCACCCGGGTTCTTGCTTCTGGAAAAATTGATGTATATCAGTACACCGAGCGCACCCGCGGTCCAAGGTATAGCGCACCCGCGGTGCAACGTGCAGTATGAAGATTTAGCCACATGTTTTACATGCAATTGAGATATATATATAGATCTTGATTCCGCACGATTTCAGCAGAAGAAATCGTGATTTTCCCTCAGCAAATTCCTCAAATTTTCCCATACCTTTAAATCGTGATTTTGAAATATCCGTGTATCAGAATTTGAATCTGAACGCAGTATCGTGCTCCTCTCGCTATCAGCTACAACTGGACGTAAGTTTTACTACGTTTTGATATGATTTAAAAATATGAGGTTGATGGAATCGAATAGGATTCATATATGGTGTTCTAGACATAGTAGACATCGTAGAATCGAAACTGGATTGAAGAACATATATGGTATGGAATTATTATGAATTTCAGAATATATTGAGTAGGAATCGATATCAGATTTGTATTGTTACTGATTATGAATTGAGAGTTGATTATTATTATGTGTGCTGGATTACTGATCAGTATGTATTTGAAGTCAGATCGAAGAACAGACTGTTTATACAATTGTTATAATTTATCAGATTTGATAGGATTGAAATGATGCCGATTTAGTATCAGATTATGTTAATCGATTGATTATGAGTTATGGAGATTGATATACACAGATCTGTACTATCGGTACTTGGAAATTGGACCATTGTGCCATCAAAATTTGATAAGACTGAGAGATCTTAAATTGAATTGAATATTGATACAGTAGATTGGATATTAATCAGAACAGAGTTTGAATTAAGCTATACATTGATACAGTGTATTCGATATTGTTATTGCCAGATTGTTTTGGACAGGCAGTGAGTTTGACACTTCGACAGAACGAAAAGAAAGGTATAAGTCAGTGTTAACCGGGAGATCGACTTGAGTCAGATTAGACTTGAGTTTCCCTAAACCACATACGTGTATGTTATTGTTTTCATATTTTTGTATGCTTTGTCTAAGTATGTTGATTTTATTGATGTATATAGAAGCAGTGAATAACAGATAGTTATTGAGTGTGAGTCACTGACAGAGGGGCTAGATTTTGACAGAGCGATCACTGGCCCATTGCACCTTGTCAGAATAGGATTGGCAGACATGCCAAGTCTTTGGCAGATCTGCGAAGACACTGGACGTCTGTTGTATCGACGTGCTTAAGAGACAGAGCAGGTCCTTATTGCTGATAATTCGATACAGATCAGACCAAAGTCCAGAAATAGGAACGTACCGCCACCGCGAACGGGAGGGTAGGTGGGAGACTTGCTGCGTTCTTATTCAGACCGGAATCCCTAGATGAGAGATGAGTCGAGTCTGAGAGATTGAGTCAGAGTCTTAGAATCACAGAGTGTGATTCAGAGTCTATATTGATTTTTATTTCTTATGTGATACATGTTCAGAGTATGAATTACTGTTTGATATCAATTATGATTTCAGATTATGATACATGTCTTGATATCTATTTCATGCTTTTATATATGCTGTTATATGAAATGCATGTATACATGATTTATACTGGATTAAATTCTCACCGGAGTTATCCGACTGTTGTCTTGTTTGTATGTGTGCATGACAACAGGTGGGACATGATCAGGGTCGAGAAGATGATGAGAGATCGAGATTAGAGTGGTGATTCCGGACTTTGATGTAGATAGGTTTCATTACTTGATTGTAGTAGTTGAACCTTAATTTGGAACTAGAATGCATGTTGTACAAAACTTGTAGTTTTATACTGTTTGTATATTAGATTAATCCCATTACGTTCCGCAGTTTAAAGAAAAAATTTTATGGCCCTAATTACTTGATTAGTAAATTGATCCTAATAACGATTAAGAAGATAATTAGATAATTAGCGTCCAGATCCCCACAACAGGTGGTATCAGAGCGATAGATCCTTTAGATTGAGATAGAAGATAGAATGAGCGGGGTAGATTGAGTTTTCTTTCCTTGCTCGTGATTGCTAGCATGATTTATTGCTTTAATACTTGATTTCATGAATATCTGAATTGATTTGATAATATATATGATTGAGAATGAATCGGACCCGATTCTTGATCAGCTGTAAGATGATCGGAGGAGGATTGAAACAGAACTGTTATATCTGGTTACTGATGATTTTGATAATCAGATCTATCTCCTCGAGGAATCACAGAACAGGGAAGTATCTTTGATTGATCAGATGGATGTGTCAGAAACTCTGATGGAAACACAGTTACAGAGGTTTCAGTCATTTCAACCGTCGATTTTAAGGGGTACTGAGACATTTATTGATTGCAAAAGTTAGCTAGATGATATAGAGATACTGTTTGATTCACTTGAGTATCCAGAGGAACGAAGAGTTAAACTGATTGTACATCAGTTACGGGAAGTCGCAAAGAGCTGGTGGATTGCAACCAAGGAAGTCTTAGAACAGCGTGGTACAGTGATTTCTTGGAAGATCTTCAAAGTTGAATTCTATCGAAGGTTTTTCCCAGCTTCGTACCGAGAGGACAAGAAGGCAGAATTTGAAAATTTGAAACAGGGTCAACTAAACATTGCAGAATATGTTGCCCACTTTTCTACTTTGCTACGTTTTGCTCCTCACGTGGCTGAGAATGATGAAGCTGTGACTGATCGTTTCATCAAGGGATTGAATCCTGAGATATTGACATTGATAAGTGTGAGCCGACCCTATACTTTTATTGATATTTTGAGTAAAGCTAAGAGAGCCGAAGCTAGTCTAATGAGACGGAAAGGAGCTTCGTTTGTACTTCCAACATTGAGACCACAACAACCACCTCTCAGACTTGAGATTGGTGGCAGCAATGGTGGAAAGAGAGATTATTTGGAAGCCAGTGGAAGACAGTTCAAGAGGTCTGGCAGCAGTTTGTCTGGTTCCAGTAGTTCTAGCCAGAGTTATACTTGAGTTTATTGCAGCGCTTGCGGAGGGAGACATCCCACAGAGCAATGCCAAGGAGTACTTGGTAGTTGCAACATTTGCAAACAGCAAGGACACTTTGCTAGAGTATGTCCACAAAGAGATTCCCGAAGAGTCCAGGGAACAGAAGCATCTGGTGACAGTGACCGAAGAACAGACCCCGGATGCACTTGATGATATAGTGACAGGTAGTTGTTCTTTATGATTATCCTGTATTGGGATTGATAGATACTAGTGCATCCTATACGTTATTTTTGAACGAATTGCATTGATTTATGTATTATCTGTTAGTACTTATCTGCTGTAGTAGTTTATCTCTTCAGTTTTGGGAAGCGATTTGATATCAGTAAATTCTGTAAGCATCGTATACTACAGTGAGGTGAGAATGAGATTGAGTTAGCTGGTATTGTACTTGTGTGTCTGAGTATGACTGCATTACTGATATGGCTATGCTGATCAAGTACAGAGTTACCATAAACGGATTTTAGAAGATGGTAAGATTCGGACCTGAAATGGCCGAAGAATGAATATAGTACGGTAAGGATTCTAGATTTAGAATTCCTTTGATATCCGTGTTATTTATGATTTGAGTATTATCGAAAGGATCAGAGGGACTCCTTATGTATTCAGTTGATTTACTGAAGCTATGTTCATTTTTGGTTAATTTACCAGTAGCATGAGAGTTACTAATGTTTTCTTCAGATAAGACTCCAGGCTTGTTTCTAATCAGGAAGATTGATTTCAGTCTTGATTTGGGACTAGGTACTGTTTTATTTTTAAAACATCGTACCGAATGATATTGACTGAATTGAAAGATTTGAAAGAGCAGATAGAAGAATTATTAGCCGAGAATTATATTTGATTTAATGTTTTTATTTTAGAGGTATCAGTTATTTTTGTGAGTTGATAAACTCTGTGCTCAGAATATTTTGATGATTTTCTGATTAGTTGATCTATGATATTCTGGTATATTCGAAGAATAGGACTGATTTTGTTGAATATTTGAAGACGGTATTGAATATTTTGAAAACGGAGATATTGTATACAGAAACTGTTAAAATGTGAATCTTGATTGAGACAAGTTATATTCAGGGCTTGTTATATTCAAAGATGATATATCTGTTGATCTTAGCGGAGTGAGATTGTGATTAATTGGTCAAAATTGACGTCAGTGTTAGATATTGGCAGTTCTAGGAGTATTAGCAGGCTATTATCTATAACTGATGTTCTGAATTTGATTTGATATTTCGGTTGTTCAGAATGAATATTTGAAACAGATGGTAGACTGTAGAAATTTGATATTGTGCCAGTTGAATCAGAACTGATTTTGAGAATTAAAGCGACTCAGAAAGTTGATCAGAATGTTCAGAAATTGATATCGATAGTTGGAACGGGGTATCGATCAGAATATCAGGTATGTGGTACCGTATAGTATGTGAATAACTGACTTATTGTGTCAGATGTTTCGGATTTGAAACGAAAGATATTGTCAGATATGTACATAAGTAATTCAGTATTCATCCTGGTGATCGAAAGAAAGAAACCAGGAAATTGGTTATATAGTTTATCGATTCCTTAATGGAAATAAGATCACATTTCCAGGGAAATCGTGATGAAGCTATTGCAATGCTGCCAAAAGAGAGCATTGATTTGAGTTAAGAATGACCAAGTCTGCGAATTTTAATTCGTACATAAGAACGTACAGACAGGACCCGATGACAGAGATTTATGTCAGAAAAGTGGTCAGATTGAATGAAATGCCGGAATTGATTGGATTAGATCATAATTTTCGGTTTATTTGTACATTGGCACAGTTTACAGTAGGTTCTAGGTACAAAGTTACAGCTGAGTACCATATATCATCCTCAAACCGACAGATAGTAAGAGTCGACTATCTAGACATTAGAAGATATACTTAGAACTACAGTGCTTGATTTTGGCACTAGTTGGCAAGATTCTTTGCCATTTTGTGAGTTATCATACAGCGCAGCTATCAAACGAATATTGAGATGGAACCGTTGTACAGAAAGAAGTGCAGATTCTCTATTTATTGCGATAATATCTCTGTGGTACCTGAGATTGAACCTGACATAGTCAGAGATATAACAGAAAATTGGAATTGATTCGGAAGAGGATAAAGACAGATCAGTATAGACTTGATAAATATGCCGATATCAGTCGACAGCTGTTGGTAATTACAACAAGAGTTTAAATATTGAATGGATTTGGCACTAAACAGACTTGGTAACAGATGATGGTGTTGATCTATTTTGAGTTGTTGATTAGTATATACGGATATGGTATAGCCAGTATTTTGATATCGATTATATCATAATTACCTCAAGTCGTATTATGACATTATACTTCTTGAATTAATATTCCAGATTGGAATCAGAATCAATAGAAGAAGAATAATTCAGAATGAAGACTATTCCACTGCTGAAAATTCAGTAGAATTATTAAGGAATTGAAGAAGCTACTTGGGAAACAAAATCTGATATGAGACAGGAATTCCAAGAATTATGGCTCTGATGTGAGTATTTAATTCAGCTTCTATTATTTCTTCCTGTTTATTGCATTGGATCTTATTGCTTAGGAGATGATTGTCTGTGATTTCGAGGACGAAATCATTTCTTAGAGGGGGAGAAATGTAATGCCCGAGATTTGAGTGTGATACTTATGAATTGGTATATATTATGAATAAGACGATAGAAGAACAGTCGGGAAGAAGCGGCGTTGCAATTTGAGTGTTTTGGCAAAGAGAGACCGCACCCGCGCCAAGAAATTCTACCGCACCCGCGGTGACTGGCCAGTAGGGTACGTTTTTGGTGAAAGAAGACAGCGCACCCGCGGTACCAGACAGAGCACCCCCGCGGTGTTGCTACAGTAAGGTGAGCACACCCGCGGTATAAAGCACAGCGCACCCGCGGTTCTTGCTTCTGGAAAAATTGATGTATATCAGTACACCGAGCGCACCCGCGGTCCAAGGTATAGCACACCCGCGGTGCGACGTGCAGTATGAAGATTTAGCCACATGTTTTACATCCAATTGAGATATATATATAGATATTGATTCCTCACGATTTCAGCAGAAGAAATCGTGATTTTCCCTCAACAAATACCTCAAAGCTTCCCATACCTTTAAATCGTGATTTTGAAATATCCGTGTATCAGAATTTGAATCCGAACGCAGTATCGTGCTCCTCTCGCTACGAGCTACAACTGGACGTAAGTTTTACTACGTTTTGATATGATTTAAAAATATGAGGTTGATGGAATCGAATAGGATTCATATATGGTGTTCTAGACATAGTAGACATCGTAGAATCGAAACTGGATTGAAGAACAGATATGGTATGGAATTATTATGAATTTCAGAATATATTGAGTAGGAATCGATATCAGATTTGTATTGTTACTGATTATGAATTGAGAGTTGATTATTATTATGTGTGCTGGATATACTGATCAGTATGTATTTGAAGTCAGATCGAAGAACAGACTGTTTATACAATTGTTATAATTTATCAGATTTGATAGGATTGAAATGATGCCGATTTAGTATCAGATTATGTTAATCGATTGATTATGAGTTATGGAAATTGATATACACAGATCTTTACTATCGGTACTTGGAAATTGGACCATTGTGCCATCAAAATTTGATAAGACTGAGAGATCTTAAATTGAATTGAATATTGATACAGTAGATTGGATATTAATCAGAACAGAGTTTGAATTAAGCTATACATTGATACAGTGTATTCGATATTGTTATTGCCAGATTGTTTTGGACAGGCAGTGGGTTTGACACTTCAACAGAACCAGATCGACAGAACGAAAAGAAAGGTATAAGTCAGTGTTAACCGGGAGATCGATTTGAGTCAGATTAGACTTGAGTTTCCCTAAACCACATACTTGTATGTTATTGTTTTCATATTTTTGTATGGCTTTGTCTAAGTATGTTGATTTTATTGATGTATATAGAAGCAGTGAATAACAGATAGTTATTAAGTGTGAGTCACTGACAGAGGGGCTAGATTTTGACAGAGCGATCACTGGCCCATTGCACTTTGTCAAAATAGGATTGGCAGACATGCCAAGTCTTTGGCAGATCTGCCAAGACATTGGACGTTTGGTGTATCGACATGCTTAAGAGACAGAGCAGGTCCTTATTGCTGATAATTCGATACAGATCAGACCAAAGTCCAGAAATAGGAACGTACCGCCACCGCGAACGGGAGGGTAGGTGGGAGACTTGTTACGTTCTTATTCAGACCGGAATCCCTAGATGAGAGATGAGTCGAGTCTGAGAGATTGAGTCAGAGTCTTAAAATCACAGAGTCTGATTCAAAGTCTATATTGATTCATATTTCTTATGTGATACATGTTCAGAGTATGAATTACTGTTTGATATCAATTATGATTTCAGATTATGATACATGTCTTGATATCTATTTCATGCTTTTATATATGCTGTTATATGAAATGCATGTATACATGATTTATACTGGGATTAAATTCTCACCGGAGTTATCCGGCTGTTGTCTTGTTTGTATGTGTGCATGACAACAGGTGGGACATGATCAGGGTCGAGAAGATGATGAGAGATCGAGATTAGAGTGATGATTCCGGACTTTGATGTAGATAGGTTTCATTACTTGATTGTAGTAGTTGAACCTTAATTTGGAACTAGAATGCATGTTGTACAAAACTTGTAGTTTTATAATGTTTGTATATTAGATTAATCCCATTACGTTCTGCAGTTTAAAGAAAAAATTTTATGGCCCTAATTACTTGATTAGTAAATTGATCCTAATAACGATTAAGAAGATAATTAGCGTCCGGGTCCCCACACAACATGCATAATTCCATAATTTATTTAAATTTAAATACTGAACAATGAAAATATGGACGTAAAATATTTCATGAAAACATGCTGTTAAATAATTCATGCTTTGAATAAAATGCATAAATGTAAAACTTACAGACCTAAGACGTGACTTCATGAGCTTCTCATGGTCAGTAGTAGTACAACCCTTTACAGAACCATTGCTCTGATACCAGCTATAATGGCCCGAAAATTCGTGCTTGAAAATTTGCGGAAAAATTAAAAATTTTCTTTGTAAAATAATTAAAATGCCTCATTCACAAAATAAATTGATAAATCAAGTTTAATGTTTAAAAAAATAGCAGCGGAAGAAATTATTGCTCACAAAATAGCAAGTAAAGTAATCCAAAAACTGATAAAAATGTTTGAGCATAAAAATGGCAAGTACTATAAATGAGGTCCTCGGGTTCCACTACTGCCGACCCAAGCTAGCTCACTGGTCCCCGCCCTCGACCCCGACATCATCAGTACCTACAACAATCAAGTCTAGTGAGCCTAAAGACTCAGCATGCATGTATCGTAAATAACGAGTAAATAATATAATAAAGTTGCATGGGAGTAAAAATATCATGTCATGAGGCTTAACGTGAAAATAACTTATCATGAGCAATTATAATAAGTGCATAATTGTGTGGGGACCCGGTCTTTAACTCAATTCTTTTCGGGATTAATCGGATCCTCGTTCAAAAATACGGGTCAAAATTTTGCTTTTAACATTAAATCAAATGTTTATAACTCAAGTACAAAATAGTTCTTTATTTTATTTCAATAAACATCATTACATGTCTTGTTTTAATACATTCATACAAACTAGTGTTCAATCCCAACCAAAATCAAAATATGGTACATGTCTAGTAAAAGAAACCACTAGTAATCTGCTGCGCCCGAAGTCACCACGCTATCTCGATCTCTCATCTCTGTCGTGACCCTGATCCTGCCCCACCTGTTGTTATGCACACATACAGACATAACAACAGCCGGAAACTCCGGTGAGAACAAATCCCAGTATAAAACATGTATACATGCTGATACGAAATCATAAATCATGCATGAAAGCAATAACAAGGGCTTCATAGTCTATGAAACCGATCTATCTAAACATGCAACTCAAATCAAATCATGTCTTGACTCGAATCGACTCTACTCTAGGGATCCCGGTGTGAATAAGACGTCACTGTCTCTCACCTACCCTCCAAATAGGGGTAACTGTACGTCTTATTCCTAGACTTCGGTCATGTCTGTATCGAATGTCTACAATCGGAGGATGTCTGCTCCTATGCGTCGATACACCGAACGTCTAGAAGTTTGGCAAATCTGCCAATGACTCTCCTATCTCAAATGCATGAATATAAATCTATAAATGCATAATCATATCAAAAGATTTGAATACAATCCATAAACAAATCATAATCATGTCAAAAGACAAGCAACTAATCTAGTATGTGGTTTTGTTGGGAAACTCAAATTGAATCTTATTTGAGTCGTGTCTTCCCCAAACAAAACATGCATTATACCTTCTTGTCGTTCGTAGCAGTCGAAGTCTCATTGTCGAATCTGTCAATATCAATCTGAAACGACATACTCAAGACGCATTCTATCAATCTCTAACTCAATTCAGTACACATACGGATCAATATTCAATCTCAGTACAATTTAACGGCATAACGACGTAATCTTGCGATACCGGTCGTCCAACTATCAACATATATCAATAATTCATAGGTCAATCATCATAGGTATATGATAGTACTCAAAATCTGCACAAGTTAACTCTCTAAATATGATGGAAAATAGTTACAATAGCATACAACGTCCGTTCTTCGATCCGGTTGTGTATATACTATGCACAATATGTCAAGAACACGATATAACTATCATATTATAATTCTTTCAACATATGGAATCTAAATCATGCTGAAATTTAACCAAACTTACATCCTTAGATAGCTCTTGATACAAGGAACACAAATTTATGCTTGTATTGAAGTTTGGATGAGTATCTTTTGCACAACTTCAAGTCTAAATGAAAGAACCCTTTCACTTCTTATGGAATGGCTCTCGATTTTCTCCAGCAAGTCTGAAGAAAGAATGACTCAGCACAAGTGTATATATATATATGCCATGCGTCTTCCTAAGAATTAAGGGTGGCTTTCTCGCAAGCAGCATCGCGGGTGCGGTCACTCTTCACCGCGGGTGCGCTGTGCCCACGACATGCCTTTCATTTTTTTGAAATTCGACGACCGCGGGTGCGGTACATATAAGACCGCGGGTGCGGTGACATTACCGCGGGTGCGGTTACGTTTGCACCGCGGGTGCGGTTTCATTTCTGTAAATACTTTCCAACTCTCTGTCCATCAACCGCGGGTGCACTCCTTCTTGGACCGCGGGTGCGGTGACCCTACTGTAACATGACCAATTTTCTGTCCACGCACCGCGGGTGCGGTGATTCTCTAGGCGCGGGTGCGGTCCCTTTCTTCAAGCAACACTTCATCTTTTCATTTTATCCACATCCAATCTAGGGCATTACATTTCTCCCCCTCTTAGATATTAGTTCGTCCTCGAACGTGAAATCAATTAATCAAAGTATGTAAAAACAGCAGTAAAATCAAAAGCTGAATAAATACTCACATCATGAGAATAAATCGGGATATTTCTGTCTCATATCTGCTTCTGTCTCCCAAGTCGCTTCTTCGGTGCCATGACGACTCCACTGGACTTTCACTAGGGGAATAGTCTTCGTTCTGAGCTGTTTCTCTTTCCGATCAAGAATCTGTATCGGTTGTTCAACATAACTCAATGTCTGATCCAGCTCAGCTTCGTCCGGCCGAATGACATGGGAACAATCTGGCATGTATCTACGCAGCATCGATACATGAAAACGTCATGTATCCCGGATAGAGAAGGAGGAAGAGCCAGTCGATATGCTCGATCGCCAATCTTTTCAAGAATCTCGTATGGACCGATGTATCTAGGAGACAGTTTCCCGCGTTTGCCAAATCTGACAACACCTCTGAAAGGAGAAATCTACAAAAATACTCTGTCTCCCTGTTCAAATACTAACGGTCTACGTCTGATATTGGCATACTTGGCCTGTATATCCTGTGCTGTCTTCATTCTTTTCTGAATGATCTTCACCTTCTCAGTCATTTCCCGAATCATATCAGGCCCAAGTTCTGGTACTTCAGATATATCATCCCAATATAAAGGAGATCTGCACTTCTTGCCATATAACGCCTCAAACGGTGCCATCCCTATGCTCGTTTGTTGTACGAGAATTCACACAACGGTAGTGAATCTTGCCAACTAGTGCCAAATTCTAGCACTACAGCTCTCAACATGTCCTCTAAAGTCTGGATAGTCCGCTCTGACTATCCATCTGTCTGGGGATGATAAGCAGTGCTCAGGTGTAATGTCGTACCTAAAGCCTGCTGCAGGCTGTTCCAAAAGTGAGAAGTGAATCGTGGATCACAATCTGATACGATAGACTTCGGCACACCAAGTAATCTGACTACCTCTCGGACACATATCTCAGCCATCTGATCATGTCTGTATGTCATTCTGTACGGAATAAAACACGCTGATTTGGTATGATATCTCTGAGGCACCAGAACTTGGGCCTGATATGATTCGTGATATGACTGAGAAAGTGAAGATAATCCAGAAAAGAATGAAGACGGCACAGGATAGACAGGACAAGTATGCCAATATCAGACAGTAGACCGTTAGTATTTGAACAGGGAGACAGAGTATTCTTGAAGATTTCACCTTTCCGAGGCGTTGTCAGATTTGGCAAACGCGGGAAGTTGTATCCTAGATACATCGGCCCATATGAGATTCTTGAAAAGATTGGCGATCGAGCATATCGATTGGCTCTTCCTCCTTCTCTATCCGGGATACATGACGTTTTTCATGTATCAATGTTGCGAAAATATATACCTGATGATTCTCATGTCATTTAGCCTGACGAAGCTGAGCTGGATCAGACGTTGAGTTATGTTGAACAACCGATACAGATTCTTGATCGAAAAGAAAAACAGCTCAGAACGAAGACTATTCCGTTAGTGAAAGTCCAGTGGAGTCGTCATGGCATCGAAGAAGCGACTTGGGAGACAGAAGCAGATATTGGAAAGAAACATCCCGAGCTATTTACATGTTGTAAGTAATTCTTCAGTTTTGATTATATTACTTTTTATTTATGATTCGATAGATTGCCTGCAATTCGAGGACGAAATCATTTCTTAGAGGGGGAGAAATGTAAGGCTTGAGATTATTAGTCTTCATTGATGTGATACTCGGAAGATATGAGTATGCATGACATGCAACGGGAAGTATTAAGTGAGATGAGATGAGGAAATATTCAAAATAGGACAGAACAGATGGCGCACATGCGCGAAGAAATGCGCGCACCTGCGCGACAATTCCAGAAGCATCGGCGCACATGCGCGAGATAAGGCGCGCATATGCGCGACATGTCCAGAGACATTGGCGCACATGCGCGTGATGAACCGCGCATATGCGCGAGGTGTTAAGATTTGCATTGCCGAGACCAGTAGGTCTCGCGCATATGCGCTGGTGATGTCGCGCATATGCGCGAGACGTGTACTCCAAAGGATGAGCCATGTGTTCTTAGCCATGCAATATATATATATATGGATTTGTTTCATTCTTCCTCAATTCATCAGCAAGAACCGAACGACTCCTAGAGAAAAGCTTCACTTTTCTTAGGCTCTTAAATTGTGATTTTGAAAGATTCATACATCCAAACTTTAATCCGATTTCGGTTTTGATCTCCTCTCTTCAAGGGCTACAAGAGGATGTAAGTATCTTTAAATTTCAACATGTTTTTAAATGTGAAAGTTGAGGAAAGATTGATATTGTGGGGACCCAGGCTCTAACTCAATTCTTTACGGGATTAGTCGGATCATTGTTCAAAAATACGGGTCTAAATTATGCTTTTAACATTAAATCAAATGTTTATAAGTCAGGCAAAAGATAATTCTATATTCATTTCATTACAACAAACATAATATACATGCTTCGTTTTATTCATATTCTACAAACCAGTAATTAAATACAGTGCATATCAAAAGTACAACTACTAGTTCGTCAGCTACGCCCGTGATCACCATGCTATGTCCATCTCTCATCTCTGTCGCGACCATGATCCTGCCCCACCTGTTGTTATACACACATACAGACATAACAACAGCCGGAAACTCCGGTGAGAACAAATCCCAGTATAAAACATGTATACATGCTGATACGAAATCATAAATCATGCATGAAAGCAATAACAAGGGCTTCATAGTCTATGAAACCGATCTATCTAAACATGCAACTCAAATCAAATCATGTCTTGACTCGAATCGACTCTACTCTAGGGATCCCGGTGTGAATAAGACGTCACTTTCTGTCACCTACCCTCCCAATCGGGATAACTGTACGTCTTATTCCTAAAGTTCGGTCATGTCTGTATCGAATGTCTACAATCGGAGGATGTCTGCTCCTATGCGTCGATACACCGAACGTCTAGAAGTTTGGCAAATCTGCCAATGACTCTCCTATCTCAAATGCATGAATATAAATCTATAAATGCATAATCATATCAAAAGATTTGAATACAATCCATAAACAAATCATAATCATGTCAAAAGACAAGCAACTAATCTAGTATGTGGTTTTGTTGGGAAACTCAAATTGAATCTTATTTGAGTTGTGTCTTCCCCAAACAAAACATGCATTATACCTTCTCGTCGTCGAATAAATCGAAATCTCGCAGTAGGGATATCGAATCTGTCAATCCAAATCTGAAATGACAATGTTGAGATGCACCATATCAACTTCTATCTCAAAAGGATACACATATGGAGCAATATTCAATCTCGGTACGTTTTGGCGGCATAACGTCGTAGTTTCTCGGTACCGGTCAACTCAAACTTCAATAATCAGTAACCATAACTCATAATCCTCATCATAAACACATGATAGTACTCAAAATCTGCATATCTTAACACTAAGCATGCTGGAAATAGCAACAATAGCATAAAATGTCCGCTCTTCGATCCGGTTACGAATATACGTTGCTTAAAATCTCAAGAACATATTATGGAGCTCAATTCATCATTCTCCCAACACATATATATCAAAACATGTTGAAAGTGAACAATACTTACATCCTTTTGTAGCTTTTGATGCCAGGAGCATAAATCCATGTTTGGATTGAAATTTGGTTGGTTGGATGTTGCACAATCTAATTTCTAAGACATGATGAATACTTGAGCTTTCATGGAGTTCCTCTCGATTCTCATTCTGTTGAGGAAGAGTGAAGGAAAGACAACACACCTTATATGCATGTCCAAGGACACATGCTTTATTCTTCAATCAACACGTATTACCGCGGGTGCGGTAGTTCATGGACCGCGGCTGCGCTCAAGCTTCGGCAGTCCATCCAACTTTGCATAAACGTCGACTGCGGGTGCGCTACATATAAGACCGCGGGTAGCGGTGTCATTTCTGTAAATACTTTCCAACTCTCTCTGTCCATCAACCGCGGGTGCACTCTGTCTTGGACCGCTGGTGCGATGACCCTATTGTAAAAATGGTTAACTTTCTGCCCATGCACCGCGGGTGCGGTGCTTCTCTAGGCGCGGGTGCGGTCCCTTTCTTCAAACAACACTTTATCTTTTCATTTTATCCAGATACAATTTAGGGCCTTACATTTCTCCCCCTCTTAGATATTAGTTCGTCCTCGAACTGTGAAATCAATTAATCAAAGTATGTACGTACAGCAATAAAGTCAAAAGCTGAATAAATACTCACATCATGAGAATAACTCGGGATATTTCTGTTTCATATCTGCTTCTGTCTCCCAAGTCGCTTCCTCGGTGCCATGACGACTCCACTGGACTTTCACTAGCGGAATAGTCTTCGTTCTGAGCTGTTTCTCTTTCCGATCAAGAATATGTATCGGTTGTTCAACATAACTCAATGTCTGATCTAGCTCAGCTTCGTCAGGCCGAATGACATGAGAACAATCTGGCATATATCTACGCAGCATCGATACATGAAAAACGTCATGTATCCCGGATAGAGAAGGAGGAAGAGCCAGTCGATATGCTCGATCGCCAATCTTTTCAAGAATCTCGTATGGACTGATGTATCTAGGAGACAATTTCCCGCGTTTGCCAAATCTGACAACGCCTCTGAAAGGAGAAATCTTCAAAAATACTCTGTCTCCTTGTTCAAATACTAGCGGTCTACGTCTGATATTGGCATACTTGGCTTGCCTATCCTGTGCTGTTTTCATTCTTTTCTTAATTATCTTCACCTTCTCAGTCATCTCTCGAATCATATCAGGCCCAAGTTCTGGTACCTCAGATATATGATCCAAATATAGAGGAGATCTGCATTTCTTGCCATATAACGCCTCAAACGGTGCCATCCCTATGCTCGTTTGATAGCTGTTGTTGTACGAGAATTCACACAACGGTAGTGAATCTTGCCAACTAGTGCCAAAGTCTAGCACTACAGCTCTCAACATGTCCTCTAAAGTCTGGATAGTCTGCTCTGACTATCTATCTGTCTGGGGATGATAAGCAGTGCTCAGGTGTAATGTCGTACCTAAAGCCTGCTGCAGGCTGTTCCAAAAGTGAGAAGTGAATCGTGGATCACGATCTGATACGATAGACTTCGGCACACCAAGTAATCTGACTACCTCTCGGACATATATCTCAGCCATCTGATCATGTCTGTATGTCATTCTGTACGGAATAAAACACGCTGATTTGGTTAATCTGTCAATAATGACCCAAATCGCGTCACAGCCTCGGGATGATCGAGGTAACTTCGTCACGAAATCCATGGAAATGTGATCCCATTTCCATTCTGGAATAGACAAACTCTGAAGTAAACCTCCGGGCTTCTTTCTCTCAGCCTTCACCTGTTGGCAATTTAAACACTTAGACACAAATTCGGCAATGTCTGACTTCATCTGTTTCCACCAGAACTGTGTCTTCAAGTCGTTGTACATCTTTCTGCCACCAGGGTGAATGCTGAACCGACTACAGTGCGCTTCTGACAAAATCTGTTGCTTCAACTCTACAACATCTGGCACTACAAGACGGTTATTCACATACAGAACAAAATCATGTACCTGGTATTCTGACTGATGTCCTGATCTAACAATCTGAATCGACTTCTGAATATTCTGATCAGTTCTCTGCGCTTCTTTGATTCGCAAAATCAAATCTGGTTCAACTTGAATCGAAGCAAGTAGCAATGGTCTACTACTTGTATCAAATGCTAATCCAGACAAACAACAGTCTTCAATCATATTAGTCACACCTATGGTCGATAATGATAAAGCACAAACCTTTCGACTCAAGGCATCTGCTGCTGCATTTGACTTCCCTGGATAGTACTTGATCTCGCAATCAAAATCTTTCAGTAGATCAAGCCATCTACGCTGCCTCATGTTCAACTCTGACTGAGAAAATAGATACTTCAGGCTTTTATGGTCAGAGTAAATCTCAAATTTCTCACCATAAAGATAATGACGCCAAATCTTCAGTGCAAAAACAATAGCCGCCAATTCAAGATCATGAATGGGGTATCGAATCTCGTGTGGCTTCAGCTGTCTAGAGGCATATGCGATCACCTGACCACGCTGCATAAGAACACATCCCAGCCCTCTGTGAGATGCATCACAATATACAACGAAATCACCAGTACCCGAAGGAATCATCAAGACAGGTGCACTGGTCAGCCTCTTCTTCAACTCTAGGAAACTAGATTCACAATCCGCAGACAACACAAATGGTGCATTCTTCTGTGTCAACTGGGTAATCGGCTTCGCAATACTGGAGAAATCTTTAATGAATCGTCTATAGTACCCTGCTAAACCCATGAAACTGCGTATCTCTGGCACAGAAGTCGGTCTCGGCCAACTGATCACAGCTTCCACTTTACTCGGATCTACAGAAATATCGTCTCCAGATATGATATGACCCAAGAAGACAACCTGTCTCAGCCAAAACTCACACTTTGACAGTTTCGCATATAATCTTTCATTTCTTAGTGTTTGCAACACAATTCTCAAATGATTGGCATGCTCATCCAAATTCTTTGAAAACACCAAAATATCATCAATAAAAACAATCACAAACTCATCTAAATATCTCTGAAAGACACGGTTCATCAACCCCATGAACACCGCTGGAGCATTCGTTAACCCAAAAGGCATGACAATAAATTCGTAATGTCCATACCATGGTTCGAAATGCTTTCTTCGGTATATCAACGTCTCTAACTCTCAGCTGGTGATATCCCGATCTCAGATCAATCTTGGAATAGGTAGAAGATCCCTGCAACTAATCAAATAAGTCGTCGATACGAGGCAAAGGATATTTGTTCTTTATCGTTGCCTTGTTCAGCTGCCTGTAATCTATACACAATCTCATAGAACCGTCTTTCTTTCGCACAAATAGCACTGGTGCGCCCCAAGGAGATACACTGGGTCTGATATATCCCTTGGCTAGAAGATCTTCTAGTTGTGCTTTCAATTCCTTCAACTCTATAGGCGCCATCCTATACGGAGCTCGAGATATAGGAGCGGTACCTGGAATAAGATCAATGCTAAAATCTACCTCTCGGGCTGGGGGCAACCCTGGAATCTCGTCAGGAAATACATCTGCAAACTCCCGTACTACTGGCAAATCTGCCAATGTCGGGCTCGGTTTCAGTAAGTCTACTTAATAAATAAGGAACCCTCTAGAGGCTCCTTGCTGCAACAATCTACTCATAGTCAGAGCAGATACTAAGGGAATCCGAGATCTGGAACCCTTACCATAGAATTTCCACTCCTCTGTCATTTCAGGTCTGAATCTAACAATCTTGTGAAAACAGTCTACGGTGGCTTTGTACTTAGTCAACATGTCAATCCCGACAATACAATCAAAATCAAATAAACCAAGTACAACACATTCTAAATCGATCTCATGCCCTTCAAACTGTAGTACACAATGTCTAACTGAAGTCACAGATATCAGACCACTTCCCAACGGAGAAGAAATAGACACTACAGTAGACAATGACTCGACAGGCAATGCCTGTGTCAATGCAAAACGTTCTGATATGAACGTATGTGATGCACCTGTATCTATCAATACATATGCAGGATAACCGCAAAGAAAACAGTTACCTGCAATCACATCGTCTGGTGCATCTTGGGCTTGCTCTTCCGTCAGTGCAAACACCCGAGCCTGCTGTCTAGGAGGTTGGCTCACTGTCTGGCCACCACTGGCTCTAGGCTGGGATTGTGCAGATGGTGGCTGGAATGAATGTACAGATGTCTGTCTCTCAGGCTGAGTCACTGATGCTGATGACCCTGCACTCTGAAATCTCTGTGCACCTCTCTGGGGACAGACTCTAGCAAAGTGTCCCTGTTGCCTACATAGGTTGCATCTGCCCATCACTCCCTGACACTGCTCAGTGGCATGCCTACCACCACAAGAACTGCAATAAACACCAGTATACTCTGCACTCTGGCCAGGACCTCTCTGTCTTGACCCACTGGAGCTCGACGAACTGCTCCCTGACTTCTTAAACTGTCTGCCCTTTGCCTTCAGAAAATACTTCTTGCCACTACTACTGCTTCCACTATCAAATCGAAGAGGAGGTGGTGGAAACTGTGCGGCAGACTGTGGCGATCTCTGACCCTGAACACTATAGGAAGCTCCTCGCTGTCTAATCAAGCCATCCTCTGCTCCCTTCGCTCGATTCAGCGCCTTAGAAAAAGTGTTGGGTCGCCCCGTGTTCACTAGGGTAAAAATGTCCGGATTCAAACCATTTATGAATTGATCTGCAACTGCCTCATCATTCTCTACTACGTGTGGCGCAAATCGGAGCAAAGAAGAAAACTTGGCAACATACTCTTCTATGTTCCATTGCCCCTGTCTCAAGTTGGCAAATTCGGCCCCTTTGTCTTTTCGATACGACACTGGAAAGAAACGTTGATAAAATTCATCTTTAAATACTTTCCAAGTAATATCAATACCTCGATGTTCTAAGGCTCGTTTCGCTGTTAGCCACCAACTCTTGGCCACTTCTTGCAATTGATGTCCCACCAGCTTCACTCTACGTTCATCTGTATAGGCAAGTGATTCGAATAACATCTCTATATCATCCAACCAGCTTTCGCAATCCACTGCATCTTCTGTGCCCTTCAAGGTAGGTGGATGGAATGATTGAAATCTCTTCAACAAAGTCTCCATCGGTGTCGCAGAAACGTCCATCTGAGTACCTGACGTACTACCATGTTCCGCCACTTGACCTGCAGCTGGTTGTGGTATTCTTCTAGGCGGCATATCTGATTATCAAACAGAATAGGATACAATCTGTCTCAGCCCTCCTCTGATCATATACCTCTGATCCAGAATCGGTTCTGATTCAGTCTTGACAATTATATGCTGTAAATCAACTCAGATACAATACAACATATAATAGGGAAAGCAATAAATCATGCTAGCACATCAAAAGCAAGGAAGAAGACTCGATCTACCCCCGCTCATTCTATTCTATCTCAGTCTACAGAACCTACGGCTCTGATACCACCTGTTGTGGGGAGCCGGGCTTTAACTCAATTCTTTTTGGGATTAATCGGATCCTCGTTCAAAAATACGGGTCAAAATTTTTCTTTTAACATTAAATCAAATGTTTATAACTCAAGCACAAGATAGTTCTTTATTTTATTTCAGTAAACATCATTACATGTCTTGTTTTAATACATTCATACAAACTAGTGTTCAATCCCAACCAAAATCAAAATATGGCACATGTCTAGTAAAAGAAACCACTAGTAATCTGCTGTGCCCGAAGTCACCACGCTATCTCGATCTCTCATCTCTGTCGTGACCCTGATCCTGCCCCACCTGTTGTTATGCACACATACAGACATAACAACAGCCGGAAACTCCGGTGAAAACAAATCCCAGTATAAAACATGTATACATGCTGATACGAAATCATAAATCATGCATGAAAGCAATAACAATGGCTCCATAGTCTATGAAACCGATCTATCTAAACATGCAACTCAAATCAAATCATGTCTTGACTCGAATCGACTCTACTCTAGGGATCCCGGTGTGAATAAGACGTCACTGTCTGTCTGTCACCTACCCTCCCAATCGGGGTAACTGTACGTCTAATTCCTAGAGTTCGGTCATGTCTGTATCGAATGTCTACAATCGGAGGATTTCTGCTCCTATGCGTCGATACACCGAACGTCTAGAAGTTTGGCAAATCTGCCAATGACTCTCCTATCTCAAATGCATGAATATAAATCTATAAATGCATAATCATATCAAAAGATTTTAATACAATCCATAAACAAATCATAATCATGTCAAAAGACAAGCAACTAATCTAGTATGTGGTTTTGTTGGGAAACTCAAATTGAATCTTATTTGAGTCGTGTCTTCCCCAAACAAAACATGCATTATACCTTCTTGTCGTTCGTAGCAGTCGAAGTCTTGTTGTCGAATCTGTCAATATCAATCTGAAACGACATATTCAAGACGCATTCTATCAATCTCTAACTCAATTCAGTACACATACGGATCAATATTCAATCTCAGTACAATTTAACGGCATAACGACGTAATCTTGCGATACCGGTCGTCCAACTATCAACATATATCAATAATTCATAGGTCATCATCATAGGTATATGATAGTACTCAAAATCTGCACAAGTTAACTCTAAACATGCTGGAAAATAGTTACAATAGCATACAACGTCCGTTCTTCGATCCGGTTGTGTATGTATTATGCTCAATATGTCAAGAACACGATATAACTATCATATTATAATTCTTTCAACATATGGAATCTAAATCATGCTGAAATTTAACCAAACTTACATCCTTAGATAGCTCTTGATACAAGGAACACAAATTTATGCTTGTATTGAAGTTTGGATGAGTATCTTTTGCACAACTTCAAGTCTAAATGAAAGAACCCTTTCACTTCTTATGGAATGGCTCTCGATTTTCTCCAGCAAGTCTGAAGAAAGAATGACTCAGCCCAAGTGTATATATATATATTTCATGCGTCTTCCTAAGAATTAAGGGTGGCTTTCTCGCAAGCAGCACCGCGGGTGCAGTCACTCTTCACCGCGGGTGCGCTGTGCCCACGGCATGCCTTTCATTTTTTTGAAATTTGACGACCGCGGGTGCGGTACATATAAGACCGCGGGTTCGGTGACATTATCGCGGGTGCGGTTACGTTTGCACCGCGGGTGCGGTGTCATTTCTGTAAATACTTTCCAACTCTCTGTCCATCAACCGCAGGTGCACTCCTTCTTGGACCGCGGGTGCGGTGACCCTACTGTAACATGACCAATTTTCTGTTCATGCACCGCGGGTGCGGTGCTTCTCTAGGCGCGGGTGCGGTCCCTTTCTTCAAGCAACACTTCATCTTTTCATTTTATCCACATACAATCTAGGGCATTACAAATTGACTGAAAATCATAATTGAAATGTTTGCTCCATAGAGCCCTGTAACGAAATAGCATGTAATAATTTTCTGGTGAGATTATGGTCTACGCAAGTGGCCCCTGCACTGAACTGAACTGAACCGAATTGACCGATAACAGGCGACCGGGTGAAATAATGAACGTCTGATCAGACTAATGCCACAGTATACTGGGTGGAACTGAACTGAACTGACCGGTAACTGGCGACCGGATAATACAATGATCCCATGATAGTGAAATGGCCACAAGCAATATCACATAAATCTCAAAAATGAATATTTTATATTTTTATGCACGTAATATAATTAAATGGCATGATGAAATATCCTCTATTATTTTACCACATGGATTGGATCGTTCCCAGGCTCGCTGTGACCTAAATTTATCATGAAAATATGCAAATGAATTTCTTGACCAAACTTTGTAATTGAATCCAAAAACGAGACAATTACGCCCAACGACTTCGTATTTAATCATGACTCCGTGCCAACCCGAACCAACACCAAACCATCATTTAGTCATGATTAAAATACACCTAAAATGACGAAATAATGCTCCAAAATTGATGCAAGTCGAAATTTTTGTGAATAGAGGCCAAAACATGAAACGCTCTTTCGAGAGTCAATTTGGCACATCGCACCGTAAATTCTCGTACGATCTCTAAAATGATCCAAATCACAAACGGCCAAAAACATGACCTTCCCAACTTGATGAGGCACTATCCAGTCTAAGGCCATAGGCTAGAAGCCAACCAATAACTCGAACGAGCCTCTGAACCAACGTACCACTTGCTGTCCACAAAATACTGCAGCCGTGCCTTCGCTTCCTTGTGTCGTTTTAGAGACTATCGGCCATTGGGGCTTGCACCACCAACCAAAGCTCTTACAAAAATCCTAGGGAATGATTTGAACCATGGCTAAGGGCCATAGGCCAGCCACAATTTGCACCACACCCGAAACCAACCGAAAAGTCCCACCCGAGAGCACCCTTGCGTGCGTGTGGTGTTTTGCTTCGTTTGCTATCTCGTGTTGTTCCAATGGCCATTTGATTGACCATGGCACAATCTAGACATCAAGAGGTAGGGTGTGAACCGTGGCTAAGGGCCAGAGACCAACCAAGATCCACACCACTCCCTAAAATCGAACAACACATGAAATAAGAGGAAAGGGCCGAAAATCTGTTCTTGTTTCTTTTTGATTTGAAAACCAATTCACCATGGACCAAGCCTCAAAAGGGCGACTTGGTCATGTCTTATACATGATAGGGAAGCGTTCTAATCTTGGCTATAGGCCCCTAGGGCAGCCAAGATCAGAAACTACCTCCCTTGACAACAACTATACAAATCGAGACTCAAAGGGACACATTTGGGGTGTTGCTGTCACATGCGAGTTTCCACCGTGTATGGGACTGAACGAATGGACCAACATGGTCTTAACACACTTTAGTGCATGTCTAGGAGCAGCCTTGGAAGCCTGGAATCGAACCAATACCTGAAACAATGAAAACAAGCCAACCCGTGAAGCATGAAATGGAAAGGAAATCGTGCAGAATTTATTTCTTGTTCTTGTTGCTGAAATTTTCGGTTTTCTCCTTCATGATTGATGCACACATGATGTTTTAAAATATTAATATGACTTAATTGAAGAATCAATAAAAACATATACATGCCTTGGTTCGTTTTGAAAAGAAAACGAACGAAACGACGACGCGGCGCAGAGGAGGCGGAGTGATCTTCTTGATCTTCCTTCTACTCAATTATTTTCTCTCTTAATCTAGCTATGAGGCTCACATTTTTTACATTGAATAGCTCTCAAATTTTTGGAGATAGGGGAGAGGAAATGATGGTTAGGAGAGTGAGGGGAGTTCCAATAATAAAGGCATTCAAATGGCATGACCAAGTCTTGCTCCCTTTTGAATTTGAAATGGTTTGATATCAAAATGATTGTTGGAGAGGGATGACCGATTCTTCATGCTAAACTAGGCTAGGGTAATGATCTAATATTAATTAATGGGGTTTAATAGATGAAAGGATTATCATGCCAAGAAATAATAAAAGAAAGGGTCAAAGCTGGTGAGTTGTCAAAGAATTATTGTCTCACTATGGGGTGGCCGAAATTTAGTCTAATAAGTGGAGGAGAAATATTGTTTAGTTAGTGTATTTTAAATCTTTAGAGCCTTACCTATCCTTTAAATAATTTAGTGAATTAACACCTTAATTATGGAACCCAAATGAACTTATTTCCTACTTACCTCATGTTACTTAAATAATTCCTTAAACCTCCTTTTAACTTAAATTAACTTACTAGCTAGCTAAAATAAACTCTGGGAATGTTTTCTTAATTTTAAATTTTATCTCAAAACTACAAATCCAGTCCGGCCTCACTGAATTAACTGAAAAGATAAAAATTAAACTACTGCATAAAATAATTAGATTTAAAGGAAAGAATAAATACTCATGCAATAATAATAAAAATCTTTTTACTTTAAATGCTAGAAATTATGCATGACTTATACGTAGTCCAATTTACGGGTTCTACAAAGAGCGTCTAGTAGCATGGCCATATGATCCCTTAGGTATCACTGTTATTGCCTGCAAGAACCTAGTTATGATTAACGTATAGTATGATCCCTTTATATCATATATCCCGAACGAATATGCTACCATTGATATATTGATCGTAAATGAATTCGATAACGATATGATCATATATCTTTTAGTAATATCAGTGACAAGATATGTGCAACTGAAGAAACACCTTTTCAAAATGCGCAAGTCTTACTGTAACGTACAGTACTTTTGAACAGACTTAAAATTTGCGGAAAATAAAAATTTTTCTTAAATAATTAACCATCTATCAAAATACACTTGTAAATAAAATGCTTGATCAATTGTTTGAATGTAAACGAACTTGCAACAAGTACTTGTTTAAAACAACATAAAGTAATTCGTTAAAATCAATGTAAATGAGTTCAACATGCATAAAAATCCTTAAAACTTAAGCGGTCCTCGAGTTAGCCCTCCGCCCATTCCGAGCCATCTCATTGGTCTCCGCCTCTCGTGTCCTCAAACTCGTCCTCACCTGCATCGATCAAGTCTAGTGAGTCTAAAGACTCAACATGTATAAACTGAGAATAGCAAGTAATACATAAGAAATCCACATGCATTTTAAAGTAGCCCAATACATATTTAAACACTGAGCATACTTTCATAAATATAAATGTGCTATCATTTTATAAACGTTTTGCTTGCAACATATATAATCATCATCATTTTGCGTAGAGATGGGTTTCAAAGAAAGTGACATATAACATAATGTGTCTGATCAGACTAAACCACAATACTGGGCTTGCAGGGATGTCCACTGCCACATACATAAGATCCCCCCGGTCATGCTTTACCGAGTGGATTGCTCCATGGTCATGCTTTACCGCTTCTCAATCCTGATCATAACACGATCATGTTTTATCGGGGTGGAGAGGTCACCGGACACGTTCTCCGGCTTCCAAACCCGTTCATAATTGGTCACAAGACAATTCGCATACCTCAAAAACATAAAACATTTTCTTTGCACGTCGAATATACTAATACATTATTCATGCCTGCCCAAGACAAAAATTTAAATTTTTTTTAGAAAACTTTGTGCTCGGGCGGTAACTTCTTACCGCTCGAGCACGCCCGTCCAGAAGACCTGGCGCTCGAGCGGTAAAATCTCGTGCACGAGCGCTGCCTTGCGCGAAAAAATTTGAAAACTAATACAATTAAGCAATCACACGAGAATGATCATAACTCACTCATATCTTGTCAAAAAATTACGAATTTACTGTTAAATCGAAGATATCAAAAAGTGTTACGTTTTGTATTTAAAATTTTTTCAAGAAAACCGACCGAAAATTTGCAGGATTCGAAGCGACAGCAGATTTGGTTTTTGAGATCTAAAAACTTATTTGAAATCGTTGCAAACATTTCCGCTCAAACTTTGTATCAAAAACAAATTTTTACACACCATACGCATCAAAATACTTACTACGAAAAGATCGATGTAGAAATAAAATAATATACATGCCTTTGCGTTAGAACGCATGAAGATAACAAATACCGACGTGGTGGACTACGAGAGATGACTGGGAGATGCTTGCTACACGATTCTTGCTAGAAAAGGGACGTAAATCTCCAAAAAATTTTCAAGGGAAAGGGGTTGAGATGATGGCTGCTGAAAGAGGCTCAAGAACCCTAGATTTTTCCCTCAAATTCTATGATTGTGTATGTGTGCATATTTGTGTGTGTGTAAAGCATGTCAGTGTGAGTGATGATTAGGAAGATATTTATGGATTAATTAGCTTTAATAAAAAAATACTAATAATAAATTAACATGCTAAATAAATTACTAATCCCCCAAATTTTAATTAAAATACCACATGTCAAGTTTCAAGGTTTTAAAAAAATCCCCAACTAATCAAATTAGTTTTTTGAAAAGTTTAAAACCTTAAAATCACCTAATAACTTAAATTAGGCTTTAAAATGCTTAATATTTTTTAAATCGACTAAAATACCAATTTTCTTGACTTGAAATAAAATACCATATTAATCGTAAATTGATTAAATCATCACCGGTCTATTTTTCCGATCTTGTATCGAATATTCACCTAAAATATAAAACTCAATAAAACATTTTAATGTGCTTCAAATAAACATGTAGTAATTTAAAAATAATGCAAATCATAAATCATGCATCGTTAAAAATCATTTTAAAATTAAATAATCAATTTAACAATTTAATAAATGCATGGGTTTTCGTTACTGATTTTTGGGCTCCACAATTCATCCCTCACTTAAATAAATTTCATCCCCGAAATTAAATCTTACCAAACAACTCCGAGTAGCGGCTTCTCATATCTACTTCGGCCTCCCAAGTGGCCTCCTCCACTGATTAATTCAGCCACTGAACTTTGACCAACTTGGTCGCTTTGTTCCGAAGTCTCCGCTCCTGCATGTCTAGAATTTGGACAGGTCTTTCTTCATATGACATATCTAGAGCAAGCTGCAATGGCTCATAACTCAAAACATGCGAAGGATTTGCCATATACTTTCTCAGCATCGAAACGTGGAACACATTGGGTACTCCGGCCAGATTCGACGGTAAAGCTACACGATAAGCAAGTGTCCCAACTATGTCAAGAATTTCAAATGGTCCAATGAATCTCGGACTCAACTTGCCTCTCTTCTCAAACCTCATAACACCCTTCATGGGTGCTATCTTCACGAGTACGTGATATCATACGGCAAATTCGAGATCCCTTCTCCTCTTGTCAACATAACACTTTTGGCGACTCTGAGCGGTCTTCATCCTGTCTCGGATCTTGACCACCACGTCTAAAGTCTGCTGAACAATCTCTGGGTCAAGTTCTGAGCTCTCACCGACTTCATCCCAATGAATCGACGATCTACATTTCCTTCCATACATAGCTTCATAGGGAGTCATACTTGTAGACGATTGGAAACTGTTGTTGTAGGTGAACTCCACTAAAGGTAGCTTCGATTCCCAATTCTCATGGAAATAGATCACACATGCTCGCAACAAATCTTCCAAAATTTGAATCACTCGCTATGACTGGCCATCTGTCTGAGGGTGGAATGTTGTACTGAATAGTAACTTCGTCCCCATAGCTGAATGTAAACTCTTTCAAAAGGTCGCTGTGAATCTCGGGTCCCTATCAGACACAATAGAAACTGGGATCCCGTGCATTAGGACTATCTCCCGGATATAGAACTCTGCATACTGAATCATGGAGAAAGTTGTCTTCGCCGGTAAGAAGTGTGCCGATTTAGTAAGTGGATCCACTATAACCCAAACGGCATTAGATCCTCTGACTGACCTCGACAATCCAACAACAAAATTCATGGTGATATTCTCCTATTTCCACTCGGGAATAGGGAGTGTCTTAAGCATTTGATGCGCTGCTTTCACTTGCTGACAAGTGAGGCATTAAGATACAAATCGGCAAATGTCCCGCTCCATCCCTGGCCACCAATACGACATATGTAAGTCTTTGTACATCTTGGTATCCCTGGATGGATAGAATACGGAGATGTATGTGCCTTTTTCAAAATATCCTCTCTGATCGAATCAACACTAGGCACCCACATCCTTCCTCTGTACCTCACGATACTATCGGACACTTGTAGAGTACACTGCCCTTGGCTTCATCCTTAAGTCTCCATTTATGTTATTGTTCGTCTAAAGGCTGACCTCTATGGATTAGTTCTAGCAAAGAAGACTGGACTGTTAGATTAGACAACTTAGAAACTCTGCCCTTAGGTTAAACTTCTAGGCCAAACCTCTGAATCTCTGACTGAAGAGATCTTTGTGCTGGCAGCTGTGCTGCAATTGCTACTTTCCTGCTCAAATCATCTGCCACAACATTAGCTTTCCCCGGATGGTAGATCACAATCGTACGTAATCTTTTACTAACTCCAACCACCGTCTTTGCCTCATGTTCAGCTCTTTCTGCGTGAAGAAGTACTTGAGACCTTTGATCAGTGAATATCTTGAATTTCTCGCCGTACGAATAATGTCTCCATATCTTCAACGCAAATACAACGGCAGCTAACTCGAGGTCATGAGTCGGGTAGTTCTTCTCATGCACTTTCAATTTTCTGGATGCATATGTTATAACCCGACCGTGCTGCAACAATATTGCGCCTAAACCAAGCTTAGAAAAATCGGTTTATAGCACAAAATTTCCTTCCCCTGATGGCATGGCTAAAATTGGCATTGTGATCAGAGCTTGCTTCAAGGTATCGAAGCTCTTTTAACATTATTTACTCCATATAAATTTAGCATTCTTCTTAGTCAATGAAGTGAGTGGCACTACAATCGAGGAAAATCCCTGAATAAATTTCTTGTAGTAGCCTGCCAAGCTTAAGAAACTACGGATCTCTGACGCGTTCTTCAGCTGTGGGGACCCGGGGCTCTAACTCAGTTCTTTACGGGATTAATCGGATCGTTGTTAGAAAACGTGGGTCAAATTTTTGCTTTTTAACATTAATTCAAATGTCTATAAACAAGCACAAGGTCTGTATTTATTTTATTACACAAACATAATATACATGTCTTGTTTTATCCATATTCTACAAACCCGTAATTAAATACATTACATCTCCAAAGTACAAACTATTAGTGATCTTCTGCGCCCGTAGTCACCACGCTATCTCGATCTCATCTCTGTCGTGACCCATATCCTACCCCACCTGTTGTTATGCACATATACAGACATAACAACAGCCGGAAACTCCGGTGAGAATATATCCCAGTATAAAACATGTATGCATGCTAATACATAATCGATTATAAATCATGCGTGAAAGCAATAACAATGGGCTCCATAGTCTATGAAACCAATCTATATCAACATGCAATTCAAATTAAATCATGTCTTGACTCGACTCGACTCTACTCTAGGGATCCCGGTGTGAATAAGACGTCGCTGTCTGTTACCTACCCTCCCAATCGGGGTAACTGTACGTCTTATTCCTAGACTTCGGCCTTGTCTGTATCGAATGTCTACAATCGGAGTGAATCTGATCCGAAGCGTCGATATCACCGAACGTCAAGTTTGGCAAGTCTGCCAATGACTCTCCTATCTCAAATGCTTGAATATAATTCTATAAACAAGGCTTCATCATATCAAGAGATTAGAATATAAGTCCATAAACAAATCAAAATCATATCACAAGATAGAATACAATTCTAGTATGTGATTTGGTTGGGAAACTCAAATTGAATCTCATTTGAGTTGTGTCTTCCCCAAACAAAACATGAATTATACCTTTCGTCACACAATTTCTGTCGTAGTCGAAGTTTCGAAGACGAATCGGTCAATATCAAATCTGAAATGGAAATGTTGAAACATATTCTATCAATCTCTAATCTCAATCAACACATATCCAATTCAATACTTGACCTCGATACCATTTGACGGCATAACGACGTAATTTCTCAATATCGGTCAATCCAACTCTCACATATATCAACAATTCATAAGTCTCAACTCATAATCATCATCATAAGCATATGATAGTACTCCAAATCTGCATAACATAACTCTAAACATGCCGGAAAATAGTTACAATAGCATACAACGTCCGTTCTTTGATTCGGTTGCGTTTCTACGATGTCAATAATCTCAAGAACATATAATTTCAATCATATCTGTAATGCCCTAGATTGTATGTGGATAAAATGAAAAGATAAAGTGTTGTTTGAAGAAAGGGACCGCACCCGCGCCTAGAGAAGCACCGCACCCGCGGTGCATGGGCAGAAAGTTAACCATTTTTACAGTAGGGTCATCGCACCCGCGGTCCAAGACAGAGTGCACCCGCGGTTGATGGATAGAGAGTTGGAAAGTATTTACAGAAATGACACCGCACCCGCGGTCTTATATGTAGCGCACCCGCGGTCGACGTTTATGCAAAGTTGGATGGACTGCCGAAGCTTGAGCACAGCCGCGGTCCATGAACTACCGCACCCGCGGTCATACGTGTTGATTGAAGAATAAAGCATGTGTCCTTGGACATGCATATAAGGTGTGTTATCTTTCCTTCACTCTTCCTCAACAGAATGAGAATCGAGAGGAACTCCATGAAAGCTCAAGTATTCATCATGTCTTAGAAATTAGATTGTGCAACATCCAAGCAACCAAATTTCAATCCAAACATAGATTTATGCTCCTGGCATCAAAAGCTACAAAAGGATGTAAGTATTGTTCACTTTCAACATGTTTTGATATATATGTGTTGGGAGAATGATGAATTGAGCTCCATAATATGTTCTTGAGATTTTAAGCAACGTATATTCGTAATCGGATCGAAGAGCGGACATTGTATGCTATTGTTGCTATTTCCAGCATGCTTAGTGTAAAGATATGCAAATTTTTTGTACTATCATGTGTTTATGATGAGGATTATGAGTTATGGTTACTGATTATTGAAGTTTGAGTTGACCGGTACCGAGAAACTACGACGTTATGCCGCCAAAACGTACCAAGATTGAATATTGCTCCATATGTGTATCCTTTTGAGATAGAAGATGATATGGTGCATCTCAACATTGTCATTTCAGATTTGGATTGACAGATTCGATATCCCTACTGCGAGACTTCGATTTATTCGACGACGAGAAGGTATAATGCATGTTTTGTTTGGGGAAGACACAACTCAAATAAGATTCAATTTGAGTTTCCCAACAAAATCACATACTAGATTAGTTGCTTGTCTTTTGACATGATTATGATTTGTTTATGGATTGTATTCAAATCTTTTGATGTGATTATGCATTTATAGATTTATATTCATGCATTTGAGATAGGAGAGTCATTGGCAGATTTGCCAAACTTCTAGACGTTCGGTGTATCGACGCATAGGAGCAGACATCCTCCGATTGTAGACATTCGATACAGACATGACCGAAGTCTAGGAATAAGACGTACAGTTACCCCGATTGGGAGGGTAGGTGACAGACAGTGACGTCTTATTCACACCGGGATCCCTAGAGTAGAGTTGATTCGAGTCAAGACATGATTTGATTTGAGTTGCATGTTTAGATAGATCGGTTTCATAGACTATGAAGCCATTGTTATTGCTTTCATGCATGATTTATGATTTCGTATCAGCATGTATACATGTTTTATACTGGGATTTGTTCTCACCGGAGTTTCCGGCTGTTGTTATGTCTGTATGTGTGCATAACAACAGGTGGGGCAGGATCAGGGTCGCGACAGAGATTAGAGATGGACATAGCGTGGTGATCACGGGCGTAGCAGACGAACTAGTAGTTGTACTTTTGATATGCACTGTATTTAATTACTGGTTTGTAGAATATGAATAAAACGAAGCATGTATATTATGTTTGTTGTAATGAAATGAATATAGAATTATCTTGTGCCTGACTTATAAACATTTGATTTAATGTTAAAAGCAAAATTTAGACCCGTATTTTTGAACAATGATCCGACTAATCCCGTAAAGAATTGAGTTAGAGCCCGGGTCCCCACAACAGGTGGTATCAGAGCAGTAGGTTCTGTAGACTGAGATAGAATAGAATGAGCGGGGTAGATCGAGTCTTCTTCCTTGCTTTTGATGTGCTAGCATGATTTAATGCTTTCCCTATTATATGTTGTATTGTATCTGAGTTGATTTACAACATATACTTGTAAAGACTGAATCAGAACCGATTCTGGATCAGAGGTATATGATCAGAGGAGGGCTGATGCAACCTATGTAGGCAACAGGGACACTTTGCCAGAGTTTGTCCCTAGAGAGGTGCCCAGAGATTTCAGGGTGCAGGGTCATCAGCATCAGTGACTCAGCCTGAGAGACAAGCTTCGTCTGTCCATTCTTTCCAGCCCACGCCTACACAGTCCCAACCTAGAGACAAAGGTGGCCAGACAGTGAGCCAACCTCCTAGACAGCAGGCTAGGGTGTTTGCACTGACGGAAAAGCAAGCCCAAGATGCACAAGACGATGTGATTGCAGGTAACTGTTTTCTTTGCGGTTATCCTGCATATGTATTGATAGATACAGGTGCATCACATACATTCATATCAGAACGTTTTGCATTGACACATGCATTGCCTGTAGAGTCATTGTCTACTGTAGTGTCTATTTCTTCTCCGTTGGGAAGTGGTCTGATATCTGTGACTTCAGTTAGACATTGCTTACTGCAGTTTGAAGGGCATGAGATCGATTTAGAATGTGTTGTACTTGGTTTATCTGATTTTGATTGTATTGTCGGGATTGACATGTTGACTAAGTACAGAGCCACCGTAGACTGTTTTCACAAGATTGTCAGATTCAGACCTGAAATGACAGAGGAGTGGAAATTCTACGGTAAGGGTTCCAGATCTCGGATTCCCTTAGTATCTTCTCTAACTATGAGTAAATTGTTGCAACAAGGAGCAGAAGGGTTCCTTATTTATTCAGTAGATTTACTGAAATCGAGCCCGGCATTGGCAGATTTGCCAGTAGTACGGGAGTTTGCAGATGTATTTCCTGACAAGATTCCAGGGTTACCCCCAGCTCGAGAGGTGGACTTCAGCATAGATCTTGTTCCAGGTACCGTTCCTATTTCGAGAGCTCCGTATAGAATGGCACCTATTGAGTTGAAAGAATTGAAAGCACAGCTAAAAGATTTGCTAGCCAAGGGATATATCAGACCCAGTGTATCTCCTTGGGGCGCACCAGTGCTATTTGTGCGAAAGAAAGATGGTTCGATGCGATTGTGTATTGATTACAGGCAACTGAAAAAGGCAACGATAAAGAACAAGTATCCTTTGCCTCGCATTGACGACTTATTTGATCAGTTGCAGGGATCATCTATCTATTCCAAGATCGATCTGAGATCTGGATATCACCAGCAACGAGTACGAGATATTGATATACCGAAGACAGCATTCCGAACCAGGTATGGACATTATGAGTTTGTTGTCATGCCTTTTGGTTTAACGAATGCTCCAGCGGTGTTCATGGGGTTGATGAACCGTGTCTTTCAGAGGTATTTAGATGAGTTTGTGATTGTTTTTATTGATGATATTTTGGTGTATTCAAAGAATTTGGATGAGCATGCCAATCATTTGAGAATTGTGTTGCAAACATTGAGAAATGAAAGATTGTATGCTAAACTGTCAAAGTGTGAGTTTTGGCTAAGACAGGTTGTCTTCTTGGGTCATATCATATCTGGAGATGGTATTTCTGTAGATCCGAGTAAAGTGGAAGCTGTGATCAGTTGGCCGAGACCGACTTCTGTGCCAGAGATACGCAGTTTCATGGGTTTAGCAGGGTACTATAGACGATTCATTAAAGATTTCTCCAGTATTGCGAAGCTGATTACCCAGTTGACACAGAAGAATGCACCATTTGTGTTGTCTGCGGATTGTGAATCTAGTTTCCTAGAGTTGAAGAAGAGGCTGACCAGTGCACCTGTCTTGATGATTCCTTCGGGTACTGGTGATTTCGTTGTATATTGTGATGCATCTCACAGAGGGCTGGGTTGTGTTCTTATGCAGCGTGGTCAGGTGATCGCATATGCCTCTAGACAGCTGAAGCCACACGAGATTCGATACCCCATTCATGATCTTGAATTGGCGGCTATTGTTTTTGCACTGAAGATTTGGCGTCATTATCTTTATGGTAAGAAATTTGAGATTTACTCTGACCATAAAAGCCTGAAGTATCTATTTTCTCAGTCAGAGTTGAACATGAGGCAGCGTAGATGGCTTGATCTACTGAAAGATTTTGATTGCGAGATCAAGTACTATCCAGGGAAGTCAAATGCAGCAGCAGATGCCTTGAGTCGAAAGGTTTGTGCTTTATCCTTATCGACCATAGGTGTGACTAATATGATTGAAGACTGTTGTTTGTCTGGATTAGCATTTGATACAAGTAGTAGACCATTGCTACTTGCTTCGATTCAAGTTGAACCAGATTTGATTTTGCGAATCAAAGAAGCGCAGAGAACTGATCAGAATATTCAGAAGTCGATTCAGATGGTTAGATCATGACATCAGTCAGAATACCAGGTACATGATTTTGTTCTGTATGTGAATAACCGTCTTGTAGTGCCAGATGTTGCAGAGTTGAAGCAACAGATTTTGTCAGAAGCGCACTGTAGTCGGTTCAGCATTCACCCTGGTGGCAGAAAGATGTACAACGACTTGAAGACACAGTTCTGGTGGAAACAGATGAAGTCAGACATTGCCGAATTTGTGTCTAAGTGTTTAAATTGCCAACAGGTGAAGGCTGAGAGAAAGAAGCCCGGAGGTTTACTTCAGAGTTTGTCTATTCCAGAATGGAAATGGGATCACATTTCCATGGATTTCGTGACGAAGTTACCTCGATCATCCCGAGGCTGTGACGCGATTTGGGTCATTATTGACAGATTAACCAAATCAGCGTGTTTAATTCCGTACAGAATGACATACAGACATGATCAGATGGCTGAGATATATGTCCGAGAGGTAGTCAGATTACTTGGTGTGCCGAAGTCTATCGTATCAGATCGTGATCCACGATTCACTTCTCACTTTTGGAACAGCCTGCAGCAGGCTTTAGGTACGACATTACACCTGAGCACTGCTTATCATCCCCAGACAGATGGACAGTCAGAGCGGACTATCCAGACTTTAGAGGACATGTTGAGAGCTGTAGTGCTAGACTTTGGCACTAGTTGGCAAGATTCACTACCGTTGTGTGAATTTTCATACAACAACAGCTATCAAACGAGCATAGAGATGGCACCGTTTGAAGCTTTGTATGGCAAGAAGTGCAGATCTCCTCTATATTGGGATGATATCTCTGAGGCACCAGAACTTGGGCCTGATATGATTCGTGATATGACTGAGAAAGTGAAGATAATCCAGAAAAGAATGAAGACGGCACAGGATAGACAGGCCAAGTATGCCAATATCAGACGTAGACCGTTAGTATTTGAACAGGGAGACAGAGTATTCTTGAAGATTTCACCTTTCCGAGGCGTTGTCAGATTTGGCAAACGCGGGAAATTGTCTCCTAGATACATCAGTCCATACGAGATTCTTGAAAAGATTGGCGATCGAGCATATCGACTGGCTCTTCCTCCTTCTCTATCCGGGATACATGACGTTTTTCATGTATCGATGCTGCGTAGATATATGCCAGATTGTTCTCATGTCATTCGGCCTGACGAAGCTGAGCTAGATCAGACATTGAGTTATGTTGAACAACCGATACAAATTCTTGATCGGAAAGAGAAACAGCTCAGAACGAAGACTATTCCGCTAGTGAAAGTCCAGTGGAGTCGTCATGGCACCGAGGAAGCGACTTGGGAGACAGAAGCAGATATGAAACAGAAATATCCCGAGTTATTCTCATGATATGAGTATTTATTCAGCTTTTGACTTTATTGTTGTACGTACATACTTTGATTAATTGATTTCACGTTCGAGGATGAACTAATATCTAAGAGGGGGAGAAATGTAAGGCCCTAAATTGTATCTGGATAAAATGAAAAGATAAAGTGTTGTTTGAAGAAAGGGACCGCACCCGCGCCTAGAGAAGCACCGCACCCGCGGTGCATGGGCAGAAAGTTAACCATTTTTACAGTAGGGTCATCGCACCCGCGGTCCAAGACAGAGTGCACCCGCGGTTGATGGACAGAGAGTTGGAAAGTATTTACAGAAATGACACCGCACCCGCGGTCTTATATGTAGCGCACCCGCGGTCGACGTTTATGCAAAGTTGGATGGACTGCCGAAGCATGAGCGCAGCCGCGGTCCATGAACTACCGCACCCGCGGTCATACGTGTTGATTGAAGAATAAAGCATGTGTCCTTGGACATGCATATAAGGTGTGTTGTCTTTCCTTCACTCTTCCTCAACAGAATGAGAATCGAGAGGAACTCCATGAAAGCTCAAGTATTCATCATGTCTTAGAAATTAGATTGTGCAACATCCAACCAACCAAATTTCAATCCAAACATGGATTTATGCTCCTGGCATCAAAAGCTACAAAAGGATGTAAGTATTGTTCACTTTCAACATGTTTTGATATATATGTGTTGGGAGAATGATGAATTGAGCTCCATAATATGTTCTTGAGATTTTAAGCAACGTATATTCGTAACCGGATCGAAGAGCGGACATTGTATGCTATTGTTGCTATTTCCAGCATGCTTAGTGTTAAGATATGCAGATTTTGAGTACTATCATGTGTTTATGATTAGGATTATGAGTTATGGTTACTGATTATTGAAGTTTGAGTTGACCGGTACCGAGAAACTACGACGTTATGCCGCCAAAACGTACCGAGATTGAATATTGCTCCATATGTGTATCCTTTTGAGATAGAAGTTGATATGGTGCATCTCAACATTGTCATTTCAGATTTGGATTGACAGATTCGATATCCCTACTGCGAGACTTCGATTTATTCGACGACGAGAAGGTATAATGCATGTTTTGTTTGGGGAAGACACAACTCAAATAAGATTCAATTTGAGTTTCCCAACAAAACCACATACTAGATTAGTTGCTTGTCTTTTGACATGATTATGATTTGTTTATGGATTGTATTCAAATCTTTTGATATGATTATGCATTTATAGATTTATATTCATGCATTTGAGATAGGAGAGTCATTGGCAGATTTGCCAAACTTCTAGACGTTCGGTGTATCGACGCATAGGAGCAGACATCCTCCGATTGTAGACATTCGATACAGACATGACCGAAGTCTAGGAATAAGACGTACAGTTACCCCGATTGGGAGGGTAGGTGACAGAAAGTGACGTCTTATTCACACCGGGATCCCTAGAGTAGAGTTGATTCGAGTCAAGACATGATTTGATTTGAGTTGCATGTTTAGATAGATCGGTTTCATAGACTATGGAGCCATTGTTATTGCTTTCATGCATGATTTATGATTTCGTATCAGCATGTATACATGTTTTATACTGGGATTTGTTCTCACCGGAGTTTCCGGCTGTTGTTATGTCTGTATGTGTGCATAACAACAGGTGGGGCAGGATCAGGGTCGCGACAGAGATGAGAGATGGACATAGCGTGGTGATCACGGGCGTAGCAGACGAACTAGTAGTTGTACTTTTGATATGCACTGTATTTAATTACTGGTTTGTAGAATATGAATAAAACGAAGCATGTATATTATGTTTGTTGTAATGAAATGAATATAGAATTATCTTGTGCCTGACTTATAAACATTTGATTTAATGTTAAAAGCAAAATTTAGACCCGTATTTTTGAACAATGATCCGACTAATCCCGTAAAGAATTGAGTTAGAGCCCGGGTCCCCACAATATCAATCTTTCCTCAACTTTCACATTTCAAAACATGTTGAAATTTAAAGATACTTACATCCTCTTGTAGCCCTTGAAGAGAGGAGATCAAAACCGAAATCGGATTAAAGATTGGATGTATGAATCTTTCAAAATCACAATTTAAGAGCCTAAGAAAAGTGAAGCTTTTCTCTGGAGTCGTTCGGTTCTTGCTGATGAATTGAGGAAGAATGAAACAAATCCATATATATATATATTGCATGGCTAAGAACACATGGCTCATCCTTTGGAGTACACGTCTCGCGCATATGCGCGACATCACCCGCGCGCATATGCGCGAGACCTACTGGTCTCGGCAATGCAAATCTTAACACCTCGCGCATATGCGCGGTTCATCTCGCGCATGTGCGCCAATGTCTCTGGACATGTCGCGCAGATGCGCGCCTTATCTCGTGCATGTGCGCCGATGCTTCTGGAATTGTCGCGCATGTGCGCGCATTTCTTCGCGCATGTGCGCCATCTGTTCTGTCCTATTTTGAATATTTCCTCATCTCATCTCACTTAATACTTCCCGTTGCATGTCATGCATACTCATATCTTCCGAGTATCACATCAATGAAGACTAATAATCTCAAGCCTTACATTTCTCCCCCTCTAAGAAATGATTTCGTCCTCGAAATTGCAGGGAATCTATCGAATCATACATAAAAAGTAATATAATCAAAACTGAAGAATTACTTACATCATGTAAATAGCTCGGGATGTTTCTTTCCAATATCTGCTTCTGTCTCCCAAGTCGCTTCTTCGATGCCATGAAGACTCCACTGGACTTTCACTAACGGAATAGTCTTCGTTCTGAGCTGTTTTTCTTTCCGATCAAGAATCTGTATCGGTTGTTCAACATAACTCAACGTCTGATCCAGCTTAGCTTCGTCAGGCTGAATGACATGAGAATCACAGGTATATATTTTCGCAATATTGATACATGAAAAACGTCATGTATCCCGGATAGAGAAGGAGGAAGAGCCAATCGATATGCTCGATCGCCAATCTTTTCAAGAATCTCATATGGGCCGATGTATCTAGGAGACAACTTCCCACGTTTGCCAAATCTGACAACGCCTCGGAAAGGTGAAATCTTCAAGAATACTCTGTCTCCCTGTTCAAATACTAACGGTCTACGTCTGATATTGGCATACTTGGCCTGTCTATCCTGTGCCGTCTTCATTCTTTTCTGGATTATCTTCACTTTCTCAGTCATATCACGAATCATATCAGGCCCAAGTTCTGGTGCCTCAGAGATATCATCCCAATATAGAGGAGATCTGCACTTCTTGCCATACAAAGCTTCAAACGGTGCCATCTCTATGCTCGTTTGATAGCTGTTGTTGTATGAAAATTCACACAACGGTAGTGAATCTTGCCAACTAGTGCCAAAGTCTAGCACTACAGCTCTCAACATGTCCTCTAAAGTCTGGATAGTCCGCTCTGACTGTCCATCTGTCTGTGGATGATAAGCAGTACTCAGGTGCAATGTCGTACCTAAAGCCTGCTGCAAACTGTGCCAAAAGTGTGAAGTGAATCGTGGATCACGATCTGATACGATAGACTTCGGCACACCATGCAATCTGACTATCTCTCTGACATATATCTCAGCCATCTGATCGTGTTGATATGTCATTCTGTATGGAATAAAACACGCTGATTTGGTTAATCTGTCAATAATGACCCAAATCGCGTCACAACCCCGGGATGATCGAGGTAACTTCATCACGAAATCTATGGAAATGTGATCCCATTTCCATTCAGGAATAGACAAACTCTGAAGTAAACCCCCGGGCTTCTTTCTTTCAGGCCTTCACCTGTTGGCAATTTAAGCACTTAGACACAAATTCGGCAATATCTGATTTCATCTGTTTCCACCAGAACTGTGTCTTCAAGTCGTTGTACATTTTTCTGCCACCAGGGTGAATGCTGAACCGACTACATTGCGCTTCTGACATAATTTGCTGTTTCAAATCTGAAACATCGGGCACTACAAGACGGTTATTCACATACAGGACAAAGCCATGTACCTGATATTCAAACTGATGTCCTGATCTGACCATCTGAATTGACTTTTGTACATTCTGATATCTTCTTTGAGCTTCTTTGATTTTCATAATCAAATCTGGCTCAACTTGAATCGTGGCAAGTCTCAATGGTCTACTATCTGTGTCAAATGCTAAACCAGACAAACAACACTTTTCAACTAAATTCGAAACACCTATCGTCGATAAGGATAGGGCACATACCTTTCGACTCAAGGCATCTGCTGCTGCATTTGACTTCCCTGGATAGTACTTGATCTCGCAATCAAAATCTTTCAGAAGATCAGCCATCCACGCTGCCTCATGTTCAACTCTGATTGAGAAAACAGATACTTCAGGCTTTTATGGTCAGAGTAAATTTCAAACTTCTCGCCATAGAGACAATGACGCCAGATCTTCAATGCAAATACGATAGCCGCTAATTCAAGATCATGAATTGGGTATCGGGTCTCATGTGACTTCAGCTGTCTAGAGGCATATGCGATTACATGACCCCGCTGCATAAGAACACATCCTAGCCCTCTGTGGGATGCATCACAATATACAATGAAATCGCCCGTACCTGAAGGAATCATTAAAACAGGTGCACTGGTCAGCCTCTTCTTCAACTCTAGGAAGCTAGACTCGCAATCCTCAGACCACACAAATGGTGCATTCTTCTGTGTCAACTGGGTAATCGGCATCGCAATACGTGAGAAATCTTTGATGAATCTTCTATAATACCCTGCTAGACCCATGAAACTGCGTATCTCAGGCACCGTAGTCGGTCTCGGCCAACTGATCAGAGCTTCAACTTTACTCGGATCCACAGAAATACCATCTCCAGATATGATATGACCCAAAAAGACAACCTGTCTCAACCAGAATTCACACTTGGACAGTTTGGCATACAATCTCTCTTTTCTCAATGTCTGCAATACAATCCTCAAATGATCGGCATGCTCAGTCATACTCTTAGAATACACCAGAATGTCATCAATAAAAACAATCACAAACTCATCTAAATATCTCTGAAAGATGCGGTTCATCAGTCCCATAAATACCGCTGGAGCATTTGTTAAGCCAAAAGGCATGACAATAAATTCGTAATGTCCATACCTGGTTCGAAATGCTGTCTTTGGTATATCAATATCTCGTACTCGCAGCTGGTGATATCCAGATCTCAAATCGATCTTGGAATAAACAGAGGATCCCTGCAACTGATCAAATAATTCATCAATGCGAGGCAATGGGTATTTATTCTTTATCGTCGCCTTGTTCAGTTACCGATAATCAATACATAATCGCATAGAACCGTCTTTCTTCCGTACAAATAGCACTGGTGCGCCCCAAGGAGACACACTCGGTCTAATGTATCCCTTGGTTAGAAGATCTTCTAATTGTGCTTTCAATTCTTTCAACTCTATAGGTTCCATTCTATACGGAGTTCTCGAAATAGGAACGGTACCCGGAATAAGATCAATGCTAAAATCTAACTCTCGAGCTTGAGGTAACCCTGGGATCTCGTCAGGAAATACATCTGCAAACTCCCGTACTACTGGCAAATCTGCCAATGCCGGGCTCGATTTCTGTAGATCTACAGAATAAATAAGGAACCCCTCTGCTCCTTTTTGCAACAATATACTCATAGTCAAAGCAGTTACTAAGGGAATCCGAGATCTGGAACCCTTCCCATAGAATTTCCACTCCTCTGCCATTTCAGGTCTGAATTTGACGATCTTGTGGAAACAGTCTACGGTGGCTCTGTACTTGGTTAGCATATCAATCCCAACAATACAATCAAAATCAGCCAAACCAAGAAAACAATGCAATCTAAGTCAATCTCATGACCCTCGAATTGTAATATACAATTTCTAACTGTAGTCACAGATACAAGACCACTTCCCAATGGAGAAGAAATAGATACTACAGTCGACAATGACTCAACAGGTAATGAATGCAATAATGCAAAACGTTCAGAGATGAATGTATGCGATGCACCTGTGTCTATCAACACATATGCAGGATAATCGCCAAGAAAACAGTTACCTGCAATAACATCATCTGGCGCATCCTGGGCTTGCTCCTCGGTCAGTGCAAACACCCTAGCCTGCTGTCTAGGAGGTTGACTCACTGTGTGGCCACCTCAGGCTCTAGGTTGGGACTGTGTAGGCGTAGGCTGGAAGGAATGGACAGACGAAGCTTACCTCTCGGGCTGAGTCACTGATGCTGATGACCCTGCACTCTGAAATCTCTGTGCACCTCTCTGGGGACAGACTATGGCGAAATGTCTCTGTTGCTTACATATGTTACATCTGCCCATCACTCCCTGACACTGCTCTGTGGCATGTCAGCCTCCACAAGTAGTGCAATACACGCCTGTCACATCTGTACTTTGGCCAGGACCTCTCTGTCGTGGCCCGCTGGAGCTCGACGAACTGCTCCCAGCTCTCTTGAACTGCTTACCCTTAGCTTTCAAAAAATCCTTCTTGCCACTATTACTGCTTCCACTATAAAATCGAGGAGGAGGTGGTGGAAACTGGACGGCGGCCTGTGGTGGTCTCTGACTCTGAGCACTATAGGAAGCTCCTCGCTGCCTGATCAAGCCAGCCTCTGCTCCTTTTGCTCTGTTCAGTGCATCAGAAAAGGTATTGGGTTGTCCCGTGTTCAAACCATTGATGAACTGGTCCGCGACCGCTTCGTCATTTCCTGCCACGTGTGGCGCAAATCGGAGAAAAGAAGAAAACTTGGCAACATAATCTTCTATGTTCCACTGCCCCTGTCTCAAGTTGGCGAATTCGGCCCCTTTGTCTTTTCGATACGACACTGGAAAGAAACGTTGATAAAATTCATCTTTAAATACTTTCCAAGTAATATCGATACCTCTATGCTCCAGGGCTCGTTTCGTTGTAAGACACCAACTTTTTGCCACTTCTTGTAATTGATGCCCAATCAACTTAACTCTCCGTTCGTCGGTATAAGCAAGAGATTCAAACAATATCTCTATATCGTCTAGCCAGCTCTCACAATCCACTGCATTCTCCGTGCCCTTCAAGGTAGGTGGATGGAATGATTGAAACCTCTTCAACAAGGTCTCCATCGGTGTCGCAGTAACGTCCATCTGAGTACCTGACGTACTACCCTGTTCCGGCACTTGACCTGCAGCTGGTTGTGGTATTCTTCAAGGCGGCATATCTGATTATCAAACAGATTAGTACAAAATCTATATACAATCTGTCTCAACCCTCCTCTGATCATATATCTCTGATCCAGAATCGGTTCTGATTCAGTCTTTACAAATACATGCTGTAAATCAATTCAGATAACAATACAACATGTAATAGGAAAAGCAATAAATCATGCTAGCACATCAAAAGCAAGGAAGAAGACTCGATCTACCCCGCTCATCCTATCTTATCTCAGTCTAAAGGACCTATCGCTCTGATACCACCTGTTGTGGGGACCCGGGCTCTAACTCAGTTCTTTGCGGGATTAATCGGATCGTTGTTAGAAAACGTGGGTCAAATTTTTGCTTTTTAACATTAATTCAAATGTCTATAAACAAGCACAAGGTCTGTATATATTTTATTACACAAATATAATATACATGTCTTGTTTTATCCATATTCTACAAACCCGTAATTAAATACATTACATATCCAAAGTACAAACTATTAGTGATCTTCTTCGCCCGTAGTCACCACGCTATCTCGATCTCATCTCTGTCGTGACCCAGATCCTACCCCACCTGTTGTTGTGCACACATACAGACATAACAACAGCCGGAAACTCCGGTGAGAATATATCCCAGTATAAAACATGTATGCATGCTAATACATAATCGATTATAAATCATGCGTGAAAGCAATAACAATGGGCTCCATAGTCTATGAAACCAATCTATATCAACATGCAATTCAAATTAAACCATGTCTTGACTCGACTCGACTCTACTCTAGGGATCCCGGTGTGAATAAGACGTCACTGTCTGTTACCTACCCTCCCAATCGGGGTAACTGTACGTCTTATTCCTAGACTTCGGCCCTGTCTGTATCGAATGTCTACAATCGGAGTGAATCTGATCCGAAGCGTCGATATCACCGAACGTCTAGTTTGGCAAGTCTGCCAATGACTCTCCTATCTCAAATGCTTGAATATAATTCTATAAACAAGGCATCATCATATCAAGAGATTAGAATATAAGTCCATAAACAAATCAAAATCATATCAAAAGATAGACTACAATTCTAGTATGTGATTTGGTTGGAAAACTCAAATTGAATCTTATTTGAGTTGTGTCTTCCCCAAACAAAACATGAATTATACCTTTCGTCACACAATTTCTGTCGTAGTCGAAGTCTCGAAGACGAATCGATCAATATCAAATCTGAAATGGAAATGTTGATACATATTCTATCAATCTCTAATCTCAATCAACACATATCCAATTCAATACTTGACCTCGGTACCATTTGACGGCATAACGACGTAATTTCTCAATACCGGTCAATCCAACTCTCACATATATCAACAATTCATAAGTCTCAACTCAAATCATCATCATAAGCATATGATAGTACTCCAAATCTGCATAACTTAACTCTAGACATGCTGAAAAATAGTTACAATAGCATACAACGTCCGTTCTTCGATCCGGTTGCGTTTCTACGATGTCAATAATCTCAAGAACATATAATTTCAATCATATCAATCTTTCCTCAACTTTCACATTTCAAAACATGTTGAAATTTAAAGATACTTACATCCTCTTGTAGCCCTTGAAGAGAGGAGATCAAAACCGAAATCGGATTAAAGTTTGGATGTATGAATCTTTCAAAATCACAATTTAAGAGCCTAAGAAAAGTGAAGCTTTTCTCTGGAGTCGTTCGGTTCTTGCTGATGAATTGAGGAAGAATGAAACAAATCCATATATATATATTGCATGGCTAAGAACACATGGCTCATCCTTTGGAGTACACGTCTCGCGCATATGCGCGACATCACCCGCGCATATGCGCGAGACCTACTGGTCTCGGCAATGCAAATCTTAACACCTTGCGCATATGCGCGCTTCATCTCGCGCATGTGCGCCAATGTTTCTGGACATGTCGCGCATATGCACGCCTTATCTCGCGCATGTGCGCCGATGCTTCTGGAATTGTCGCGCATGTGCGCGCATTTCTTCGCGCATGTGCGCCATCTGTTCTGTCCTATTTTGAATATTTCCTCATCTCATCTCACTTAATACTTCCCGTTGCATGTCATGCATACTCATATCTTCCGAGTATCACATCAATGAAGACTAATAATCTCAAGCCTTACATCAGCCCAACCCATTATTTTGCTACGACCACTTTAGCTGGATCCACCTCAATGCCACTGCTAGATATAATATGTCCCAAAAATGCTACTTTCTCCAACAAAAATTCACACTTACTGAATTTTTCAAACAACTTGCGATTCTGCAAGACTTGCAAAACTGTACCCAAATACTGATTGTGGTCCTCATGGCTCTTCGAGTATATGAGAATGTCGTCAATGAATACCTATGACGAACTGATCTAGGTAGTGCTGAAACACTCGATTCATTAGGTCCATAAAAAGCGCTGGAGCATTCGTCAGTCCAAACGGCATTACTAAGAACTCGTAGTGCCCATATCTAGTTCTGAAGGCCGTCTTATAAACATCTGCATCTTTTACCTTCAGTTGATGATACCCAAAACGTAGATCTATCTTCTCCCTGCAACCGATCGAATAAGTCCTCGATCCTTGGTAATGTGTATTTGTTCTTGATTGTTATCTTGTTCAATTCTCGGTAATCGATACACAACCTCATGCTCCCATCTTTCTTATTTACGAAGAGCACTGGTATGCCCCCTGGCGAGAAATTAGGGCGGATGAATTCTTTGTCTAGGAGCTCCGGAATTAGCTGTTTGAGCTCTAACATCTCTGCTGGAGCCAAACGGTTCGGGGACTTAGAGATTGGCACAGTGCCTGGCACAAGGTCAATGACGAACTCCACTTCTCTCTCGGGTAGAAGGCCTGTGACGTCGTCTGGGAAAACGTCAGGAAAATCTCTGACAACTGGTACGTCAGATATCGACGGGGTGGGTGCGTCAGGTGTTGAAATAATATTGGCCAAGAATTCCTGACACCCTTTATTTATAAGTCTTCGTGCTGGCATGCAAGAGATCATGCGATGGAAATTTCTTCACCTGTCTGGATCAAAAACGAATTGCTTCATGCCCAACAGTCTTACCAACAGTGACATTTTTTGAAAATCAATTAGAACTCTGTTCTTCGTCAGCCAGTCCATCCCCAGAATAACATCGAATTCTGGCATCGGCAACACAATCAGATCGATGTAAACTAGGTGGCCCTGTAGTTCAAGATAGACATCTCTGACCACGCTAGTAGCTGATAACTCCTCCCCTGATGGGACCGTAACGGAGTAGCTCACGTCGAGTCCAATGGACTTGACACCCAAATAAATAGCTAAGGTATCTGAGATAAAAGATTGAGTATCCCTGGAATCTAACAAGGCCTTCATGGCTACTCTCTTTATGAAGATATTTCCTGAGGCACGTTAGCACAACACAAACTTATACCCCAAAATACTAATCTTAACATCTTTCCTAGTTGGAAATTTCTATCAAAAGTCCCCAAAATACGAAAACGATATACTATTATACCCAAGTAAAAAATTTCAAAACATGCATGACCAAAAATAAATAATGTGCTTAATTAAACAGGTTACCAGTCAGTAGAGTAGTGTCTGGGTTCGCCTCCTCAGCTTGCATGGCGAACACTCTTCCCGGGGTAGGCTGCCTCAACTGCAGGTAGTCCTTCAGCATATGATCACTGGCTCCACACTTGAAGCATTTGTCAGAACCCCATAAACACTGCCCCATATGTTGACAGTTGCATTTCAGGAAGGGTGGGTACTCACCAGGCGCTTCTGAGGAGCCTCCTTCTGCGGCATAGGACCTTTATGTTAGGATCAGTTAACGTATCAAAAGTGTTTAGAAAGGGGGATTGAATAAACACTCACAATTAAAATTGATCTTTTTCAAATTTTGAGTTCAGTTTGGTGACAAACTGATTCTCGGAATCTTATTGATCAATATCAATTAGTTAAACTGAATCAGTTGCGGAAGGTAACTGACTGAAAGATAGAATACAAAAATAAAATGCGCAAGGGTTGTTTCTGGATGTTCGGAGATTTCAATTACTCCTACGTCACCCCTTCTATCACAAGGATAGGATATTCACTAAAAACTTTGATCAAATACAAGAATTGTACTGACCCACTTCAGCTTGGACTTAACACTGCCAAAAACTGAAACTCTTAGTATAACAGAATGTTCTCAGTGCTTAACTGATCTTAGCACTATCGAATTTCAATGATTATTACAACTTTCTTGTAAGCTCAAATTGTAGCCTTAACTTCTACGAATAAATTAAGTAAGAGGTGAGCTGAGATTTTGACAGAGTGACAGCAAGCTTTTTGAATAGTATTCACTTCGTTTTTTTTTTTGTTTTCAGCTGCTCTTCTGTCATATTTATATGCTTCTTTTCCAATGGTAACTTGAGATAAATTTGAATCTATGTATCCGTTTATTTCCACTTCATTATTCTTTGGACTTTGTTTGCGGCGTCTTAATTGCTTTAGCCGGAATGCGTTGTTCTAGGTAGTCTTGGTTGTGGTGCGGCGTTTCATATTCAGTTGTAATCTGTTATGTCTCTTTGTCGGTTGAAAGTTCTTTCCCGAGACATCTTCTGTGGAGAGATACTTAACTTTAAGGCATTCGGCTGGATGTATTAACTGATCGGTTTCCAACTGATCAGTCAGTCGATTTCAGTTATTAAGTCCAGTTGCTAAGTTCAGTTGGTTCGTATTTTAAGTTGGTTGATCAGTTTGTCAAACTCCAGAATTTAGTTTCCAACAATTTCCCCCTTTATGGTGTTTGACAAAATTAAGTAACTGAACCCTTTGTAGATAAGAGATTGATCAACTGAATTTCACGATTGATTGGACCCTTTGTAGATAAAATAAGAAACTGATCAACTGAATCAGTAACTTGATGAGTACAGTGAAGACTGCTACTGAAACCAGAATTTTTTCTGTTGTTCTAGCATTCCTTTGATTTCTTCCACCTTTTTGTCAAACAACGCAATCCTTCTCAGATAATTTTCGAACATCAGTTGAAAGAATTTTGACATCTGCTGAGATACTTGAGACAGCAGTTTGTAAACAGGTCTGCAGCAATTCCATTTTATTAGAAAAAGAAGTTTCTAATCGTTGAACTCGTTGACTAACTATATCCTGAGTTGTAAATAGGCTTTGAGCTACACCTTTCTTCATCTCGTCTACATTTTTGGTGAGAGAATCCATGTTTGCTTGAATTGCTTTCAGTTTTGCAGAGTCATATTCAATTGAAGAATCCAATTTGACAGTGTGAGATAATTGTGTAGATTGAATCTTCTTGATGTCAGTGATTATTTGCTGCATATTGTGCTGCATATTTTGGATCTCTACAAGAACAAGATCCATTTCTGTGGATTGAGGAGGAGGTGACTGATGAGGGAATTCCGGTCCCTTTGTGGTTTGATCAAATATAACCAACTCTTGGTTAGTTGCTACTGTTTCAGCAACATTCTGAACTGAAGTGATTGTTGCAGCAATGTCTTCTGGAACTTGAGGTGGAGAAAGTGGATGTTGATCAGCAGATGAGCTGCCTGGAGGAATAATAGAATCTGATGAAGTCAAAATTGGTGTCTCTAGAGGATGATCTTGGGGATCAATTTGCACATCAGTTGGAATAGTCTGTTCCGCAGGAGGATCTGGCTGAACTGGTGCTTCTGAAGAGATAGGCACCTCTGGATTGATTTGATCAACGGGATGATCAACATTATCAGAAATTGGTTCACTCAACTGGGATTCTTGCACCACTATCTGAATAATTTCATCAATGTTTGCGAAAGATAATTCTGCTTCAGTGTACTTTGATGTTCACCAGTTGGTGATTGAGACACATCCTGAACTGGCTCTTCAGTTGGAATAATAGCCAGTTCTGAGGATGACAATTTCTGCTTTGAGGGAAGTTCTTCAACTATTTCCTTTTCATCATCGTCTGAATCTCCTTTATGAAGGACTAACTCTTGATCCATTTCCCAAAACTTTATCTGAGATAGCAATCCCATCAGATCGGTGTCTAGCTGAGTGATCACCGCATGATCAGCATAGGCAGTAGGATTTGTTGGAACGTAGTTAGCCTTCAGTTTGTCAATAATTTGTGTTAACTTCTTTGCTCTCATCTGATCAAACAAATATGTTTTTCTCTCCATAGCTTGGGCAATGGTGGCAGCTTTGACTATCTTGAGGACAGAAGCTTCCAGTTTGATGAATTTGTTCAGTTGAGATTTCTTTCTTAGTTGCTTGGCAAAAATCTGTGTACGATAGGCTGTCCAAGCATCATAGAGTTGAAGTTTTGATGCTGCAAAATCATTAACCTCGTCCCAAACAAGGTAATTGTGGGTTTGAATGGGATTGGATGGCCTTGGTTCTTCAGTCAATTTTCCCTTGCCTTTGTCAGAACTGAGGATGTGTGGAATTTCCAGACCAGTTCGTGTATTAGCCACCCGTTCTATAATACTAATGCCCTTGGGTCGGGCAGGTGCCAGAGGAGTGGGACGAGTAATATTAATCAGAGGGGCTTTGATCCTAACTGTTTCTTTCTTTGCACCAATTGATATTTCTGGTGGGATGATCTTCAGAGGGACTGCTTCAATTGGCTGCTGAGCATCCGAAGATATTGGCTTGTCAGTAGGAATAGATTCCTCTGTAGTTATTGGTTTAATCCTCTGGGTTCTCGGTTTCTTGGTGATCTTTGGGGAAGGAATTTTCTCTGAATCGGATTCTTCCACAATTAATTTTCTTTTTGCTGACTTCAGTTGAGCCAATGTATTGGCCTTTTTTACTGATTTAGGAGCCGCCTGTTGAATCCCAATCTCCTGTTTTATCTTTACAAACTGATCAGGAGAGATATCCAATTTTGTCTTGGGTGGCATCGTATTCTTCGCATTAAAGACTTTGAATTTTGATGATTTTTCTGTATTATCTGCCACTAACCCCTTCACTTTCAGCAGATAGCTCAGTTGCACTGCAAAACCTTTGGACTGTTTGGATGATAGAAACATATTCTTTAAAATATAAGATGCTTCCAGTTGAATTTATGTTCAGCCATAATGATAGAAATAGCTTGAAATTTTTCCAAAGTAAGTGCAGCAAAAGATCCAGCTTTCGCCAAAATCCCTTTGGCGACTATATCAGCAAGTAACTGAACTTCGTGCTTCAGTTCCTTCTTTGGGTCGGAAACATAGATTTTCCGTCCTTCAGCAGAAAGTGGGGTTTGCATCTTTTCAATGTCAGATGCCTTAACATCAGATAAGTGTGCTAGTCCATCAGATGGTAAAGAAAAGATTTTTCCAAAGGAATCTTCGGAAATGGTCAGCAGCTGACCATTGATAGTAAAAGTGATGTTTCCATCAGAATTGATCGTACCATTAGAGTAGATTTCCTGAAGTTCTTTGGGGTAGATCTCTTGTGATGATTGTCCCAAGAATGTCCTTAACCCAGCAGTTTCGAGTTTTTGAAAAACGTTATTGACATTAGTGTCGCCAAAAGATAGAATTGATCCAAAGTTGATAGCCATTGCATTCAGCATATAAGCGGGAATTTGATTCGCCATTTTGATAGATAAAATGATCTGCAATTTGTAAACGAGAGCTCTGGAATTAGTATTCTCTTAGAAACTGATTGTACACATAAGAAGAAAAAAAACTGAATTGAAGCGGTGTGACACCTCTTACCCATTTTATAAAATAGCAGCGGAATTTAAAATTTTCTTAAAAATGGAGGAAGGATTCAAAATACATTTCATATATAATCAAAAGTATACACATGATCAATAAAATGATACAACAAAAAGCAAAATATCATTCTTGTGATCATGTCCAAAATGCCATCAAAATATCTTCTTCCTTCCATATTGGGTATGCATATGACTCCGGCCCACAATCAACGTCCCGGCTCATCGCACTTATCTGCATCACATGAAATAACTGAAATGAGTATAAAACTCAGCAAGTGGAACTCTTACATAGCAATGTACATAGCATACTCTGTAAAACATGGCTTTAAAAACATTAAACACCATCAACTCTGAATCATGAATAACATAGCAATAATTGTTATAAGATGGTATTTCTCTTTTCTCTGTTGGATTGATATCTATATAGTATCTCTGTCTCTGTACCTATATCCCATCGATATAAATCGATAACTCTGAGGGATATAAGCCTATGGTCGTTGATCAACTAATTTCATGCAATATATGACTATGTATCTATCAATTCATAAATCATTTTAAACTCTCTTTGGGGCATTTAATCAAACACTTTGTAAACTCTTTTCTCTTGTATTCCCTTTTTCACAATTGAGACATTCAATTGTCTCAAATATACAATCAAGTAATTCAATACATAATATGGATCAAATGGAAGGGAATAACATGTTAAAACCATTGAAACACAATACATATACTATCATGTGAGCACAAGAATGAGAATCCACTTACAACCACTTGGAACCTTGTATCTAATCTCTAGATAGCAATCCTACAACAATAAACCATGTATTGCACCATCAACATCTCAATAATCATAAACCCAAATCAATTAATCCATAAACCAACACCATCAACAAACCCATATCATCTCTAACACCAAAAACTAAGAAATAACCAAACCAAAAGCTTACCTTAGCTTCCTTGATCCCAAAATAATCTTGCTCTCAGCACAAATATCTAACAAGAAGCTTGGATTAAAGAAAAGAAAGGAGAGAAATTGGAACCCTAGTCTCCCAAGAGAAGAAGAAACGAAAAGTGAGAAGGAAGAATGAGAAAAATGAGACCAACTCTTGCATATAAACACTTAAAATCCGAAAACACGTTTTTGTACTGTGCCCGGCGCTCTGGCGGTCGAAAATTACCGCTCGGGCGCCAATGTTTCTTCCCGAAACCCAAATTTCCAGAAGTAGTGGCGCTCGGGCGGTCATATATTACCGCTCGGGCGCCACTCTGCGCACTGCCACGTTAAAGATTGCTTCAGAAACGCCACTTCCCTTCCGAATTAGAAAAAGTTGTAAACTACAAAGTTGTAGACCTTATGTCTTTCCTTGAATCTCTCCAAATTTCAGATCATTTGCAGGTCTGAGTAAAAAGTTATGCTAAATCTCCCAACATGTGTCACTGGAGGAATGACGAAACGCACGACACACTTCGGGGCTCTTTTGGCTTATCTTCCACAATGATTTGAACAAAACTCAAAATAAGAAAGTTACACCTCTATGTCTTATCTAATTACTCCAATTGGCCTCATACCAATTGGCTCAACATACGAATTATCATGAATTTAATCGTAACAACGCTACAATAGCTTTACACATCATCTATAACCAACCATACTATAAATCCTAAATCGAAACTCATAACATCCAAACTATACTTAAACTTGACCAAGTAGTCAATAAACTTATGAAAACTTAAACCGTACCGTACACCAGTCTTGGCTATTACAATCTCCCCTCCTTAAAGGAATTTCGTCCCCGAAATTAACGTCACTGCGCAAACAACTCGGGATACTTCTCTTTCATCTCATCCTCTGGTTCCCACGTGGCTTCTTCAATCAAATGATTCGTCCAAAGAACTTTAACAATGCCGATCTCTTTGTTTCTCAACACTTTAACTTTGCGATCCAGAATCTGGATCGGAATCTCTTGGTATGTCAAATTCGGCGTCAAATCCAATGGCTCGTGACGAAGAACATGGGAAGGATTCGCAATATACGTCCTGAGCATCAAAACATGAAAAACATTATGAACTCTGTCAAGATCTGGCGGTAGGGCTAACCTGTAAGCTCGATCACCCACTCTGTCCAAGATCTCAAATGGGCCAATAAATCTCGGACTCAACTTTACCTTCTTGCCAAACCGCATCACACCCTTGAGAGGTGCTATCTTCAAGAACACATGGTCGCCAACCTCAAACTGCAACGGTCTACGACGCACATCAGCATAACTCTTCTGTCTCGACTGCGCTGTCTTCATCCTCTCTCGAATAACAGCAACAACATCAGCTGTCTGTTGGACCAACTCTGGACCCAACATCTTCCTCTCACCAATCTCATCCCAATACAAGGGAGATCTACACTTCCTGCCATAAAGTGCTTCATACGGTGCCATGCCAATCGTCGCTTGGTAACTATTATTGTACGTGAACTCAACAAGAGGCAATTTGGAATCCCAGCTACCAGGATAATCAATAGTACAAGCTCTGAGCATATCCTCTAAAATCTGAATAACTCTCTCTGATTGACCGTCGCTCTGGGGGTGATATGCTGTACTAAATGCTAACCGTGAACCCATAGCTCTTTGCAAACTCTTCCAAAACTCTGAAGTAAATCTAGGGTCACGATCAGACACGATCGATACAGGAACACCATGAAGTCTAACAATCTCTGCTATGTACTCTTCGGCATGCTGGTTCATAGAATACGTCGTCTTGACTGGAAGAAAATGCGCTGATTTGGTCAACCGATCAACAATAACCCAAATAGAGTTAAAACCTTTCTGCGTTCTGGGAAGACCAGTCACGAAGTCCATCGTAATATGCTCCCATTTCCATTGAGGAATCGACAAAGATAGCAATGTCCCAGCAGGTCTCTGGTGCTCGATCTTCACCTGCTGACAAGTTAGGCACTGAGAAATAAACATGGCAATATCTTTCTTCATACCTGGCTACCAATAGAGTCTACGAAGATCCTGATCCATCTTGGTACCACCTGGATGTAACGAATATGGCGCGGTATGTGCCTCTGTCAAGACAGTCTCGCCGAATATCATCACCAACAGGAATACAAATACGGCCTCTAAAAGTCACCAAACCATCTCCATTCAATCCAAACTCTGAATTACATCTCTCCTCTGCTCTGGCTCTCAAATCTGTCAACTGTAAATCTTTGACCTGCTCTCTACGGATCCTGTCCGTCAATGTAGCCCGAATGACCAACGCTGACAAACGAGCAATGGTTCTCGGAACCACCAAAGTTATCTCCTCTCGCTGCAAGTCTAACAACAATGGCTTCTGAATCATAGAATTCAAAGAGGAACTCGACTTACGGCTCAAAGCATCCGCTACAACATTCGTTTTTCCTGGGTGGTAACTGATCGTCACATCATAGTCTTTGACAAGCTCTAACCACCGTCTCTGTCGCATATTGAGTTCTTTCTGAGAAAACAAATACTTTAAACTCTTGTGGTCCGTGAAGATTTCACACTTTTCGCCATATAAATAATGTCTCCAAATCTTCAGGGCGAAAACCACAGCTGCCAGCTCCAAATCATGCGTAGGATAATTCTTCTCGTAGTCCTTCAACTGCCGAGAAGCATAGGCTATAACCTTTCCACGTTGCATCAGCACTGCACCAAGACCCTTCTTCGACGCGTCAGTATAAACAACAAAATCCTCTGAACCACTGGGCAATGCAAAAACAGGAGCTGTCGTCAACTTATCTTTCAACTCTTGAAATCCACTTTGGCAATCATTGGACCACTCAAACTTCACAGTCTTCCTCGTCAGATTGGTTAACGGCAGGGCAATCTTGGAGAAATCAGAAATAAAACGACGATAATAACCCGCCAAACCAAGAAAACTGCGTACCTCTGATACAGTGGTAGGGATAGGCCATTTCTGAATCGCCTCGATTTTCATTGGATCAACCGCTATACCATCATTCGAGACAACATGGCCTAAGAAAGAAATCTGATCCAACCAGAACTCACATTTCTTCAACTTAGCATACAACCGCTTCTCTCTCAACAACTGAAGAACAACTCTGAGGTGCTCTGAATGAAGCTCTCTGGTCTTGGAATAAATCAATATGTCATCGATGAAAACAATGACAAAGCTATCCAAATACGGCTTGAACACTCGGTTCATCATATCCATGAAGACTGAAGGAGCATTAGTCAGACCTAAAGACATCACAAGAAATTCATAGTGACCGTACCTGGTCCGGAACGCCGTCTTAGGGATATCAGACTCCCTAACTTTCAACTGATAATAGCCAGATCGCAGATCAATCTTCGAGAACACTGTAGCCCTTGCAGTTGGTCAAAAAGATCATCTATCCGTGGCAACGGATATTTATTCTTGATAGTCACTTTGTTGATCTCTCTATAATCAATGCAAAGCCGCAAAGACCCATCTTTCTTCTTGACGAAAAGAACCGGAGCTCCCCAAGGCGAAGAACTCGGTCGAATGAAACCTTTATCCAAAAGATCCTGCAACAGCGTCTTCAACTCTTTCATCTCTGTTGGGGCCATTCTATACGGAGCCTTAGAAATAGGAACCGTACCTTGAACTAGATCCATCACAAACTCTACATCTCTGTCCGGCGGTAAACCCGGAACATCATCCTCAAAAACATCAGAGAACTCTCTCACAACATCAATATCATCAATATTCAACTTCACAATTCTATCCACATCCACAATCGAAGCCAAAAACCCATCACAACCTCTAAACAACAACTTCTTAGCCTCAAGAAACGAAATAAAAGGAAGGACCAGCGAAGTACGTGCACTGGCGAGCATACCTTCCTTATTGCCATCATCTGCAAATTTCACCGTCTTAGCAACGCAATCAATCACTGCACGATAGGTTGATAGCCAATCCATGCCAAGTATAATATCAAACGCAACCATCGGGATAACAATCAAGTCGGCATAAACCACTCGCTCATCAATTTGAACAGAGCACGCATACACAATAGATGTCGGGCACAACACATCCCCGAAGGCAATACAACATTAAACTGAAGGGGAATAACAGAAGGAACTGTATCCAAAGATCTTAAAAATAGTTCAGACATAAAACAATGAGTAGCACCTGTATCAATCAATGTCGTAGCTACTCTGCCTGAAATTAAAATAGTGCTAGAGATCACAGAAGAATTATGGTTTATACCTTCCTTCGTCATGGTAAAGATGCGACCCTGAACCTTCTCTTTACTTGTTCCTCTAGGACAATCTTTGGCAATGTGGCCTGCAGTGCCACATCGATAACAAGTGTAAGTACCAAATCTGCACTCTCCCCGATGATGTCTACTGCACTTGGGACACAATGGCTTCTCAGGATCAGATGGAACTGCCGGTGGTTTAGGACTCGGCTCTAACTTGCCTTTCCCCTTGAAACGATCCTTTCCTCTTTGATTCGAACCCTGGCCTCTCTGAGCAATGGCCTGCTGCCTCGCCTGTCTTTCCTTGGCAATGTCTTTCTCATCTTGTTCGGCCAACAAGGCCTTAGCCACAATCTCTTTGAATGTCACCGCCTTCGACATATTGATGTCCCTTCTGATTTCTGCTCTAAGGCCTCGAATGAAATGAGCACCCTTGTCTTTGTCGTTGGAAGCAATGTATGGGGCAAACAGACAGCCTTCCTCGAACTTCAGAATATACTCATCAACATTCATACCTTCTTGTCGAAGCTCCAAGAACTCAGTCACCTTCCGTGCTCGAAGTGCATCTGGGAAGTACTTGTCATAAAAGTGATCAGTGAACTCTGGCCACTTCAATGTCGAAACATCCACACTAACTTTGGTAGCATTCCACCAAATGCGTGCAGCCTTGACTAACATGAACACTGCACAACTGATTCTGTCTTTGTCTTCGTAGTTGAGATGATCAAAAATCGCCTCAAGTGCCTTGATCCACTCTACGGCCACTAACGGATCAGTGCTTCCTGCGATTTCAGGCGGATCCATCCTCTTGAAAGCAGAAAAGATCTCATCGGTTCCCACTGCCTGAGCCACTTGGCCTCTACCCTGTCCTCTACCTTGGCCTGTACCTTGCATACGTAGCAACTGTTGGATCTGCTCACTATGGACCTTGGCTTGCTCTTTCAACAACTTGCCGAACTCATCGACAACTCTAGAGGAAGAACTATCCTCACCCTCTACGGCTTTTCTCTTAGGAGGCATCTATTCCTACAATGTGCTCACACAATACAAATCAATAGATAACAATGAATAGATGTAGAAGAAGACATACCCGGACCGTTGAAAGTAGACGAAGTCATATGCATTGGTCCGAAGAACGGTGCTCTGATACCACTAAATGTGACACCTCTGACCCATTTTATACAATAGCAGCGGAATTTAAAATTTTCTTAAAAATGGAGGAAGGATTCAAAATACATTTCATATATAATCAAAAGTATACACATGATCAATAAAATGATACAACAAAAAGCAAAATATCATTCTTGTGATCATGTCCAAAATGCCTTCAAAATATCTTCTTCCTTCCATATTGGGTATGCATATGACTCCGGCCCACAATCAACGTCCCGGCTCATCGCACTTATCTGCATCACATGAAATAACTGAAATGAGTATAAAACTCAGCAAGTGGAACTCTTACATAGCAATATACATAGCATACTCTGTAAAACATGGCTTTAAAAACATTAAACACCATCAACTCTGAATCATGAATAACATAGCAATAATTGTTATAAGATGGTATTTCTCTTTTCTCTGTTGGATTGATATCTATATAGTATCTCTGTCTCTGTACCTATATCCCATCGATATAAATCGATAACTCTGAGGGATATAAGCCTATGGTCGTTGATCAACTAATTTCATGCAATATATGACTATGTATCTATCAATTCATAAATCATTTTAAACTCTCTTTGGGGCATTTAATCAAACACTTTGTAAACTCTTTTCTCTTGTATTCCCTTTTTCACAATTGAGACATTCAATTGTCTCAAATATACTATCAAGTAATTCAATACATAATATGGATCAAATGGAAGGGAATAACATGTTAAAACCATTGAAACACAATACATATACTATCATGTGAGCACAAGAATGAGAATCCACTTACAACCACTTGGAACCTTGTATCTAATCTCTTTATAGCAATCCTACAACAATAAACCATGTATTGCACCATCAACATCTCAATAATCATAAACCCAAATCAATTAATCCATAAACCAACACCATCAACAAACTCATATCATCTCTAACACCAAAAACTAAGAAATAACCAAACCAAAAGCTTACCTTAGCTTCCTTGATCCCAAAATAATCTTGCTCTCAGCACAAATAACTAACAAGAAGCTTGGATTAAAGAAAAGAAAGGAGAGAAATTGGAACCCTAGTCTCCCAAGAGAAGAAGAAACGAAAAGTGAGAAGGAAGAATGAGAAAAATGAGACCAACTCTTGCATATAAATACTTAAAATCCGAAAACACGTTTTTGTACTGTGCCCGGCGCTCCGGCGGTCGAAAATTACCGCTCGGGCGCCAATGTTTCTTCCCGAAACCCAAATTTCCAGAAGTAGTGGCGCTCGGGCGGTCATATATTACCGCTCGGGCGCCACTCTGCGCACTGCCACGTTAAAGATTGCTTCAGAAACGCCACTTTCCTTCCGAATTAGAAAAAGTTGTAAACTACAAAGTTGTAGCCCTATGTCTTTCCTTGAATCTCTCCAAATTTCAGATCATTTGAAAGTCTGAGTAAAAAGTTATGCTAAATCTCCCAACATGTGTCACTGGAGGAACGACGAAACGCACGACACACTTCGGGGCTCTTTTGGCTTATCTTCTACAATGATTTGAACAAAACTCAAAATAAGAAAGTTACACCTCTATGTCTTATCTAATCACTTCAATTGGCCTCATACCAATTGGCTCAACATACGAATTATCATGAATTTAATCGTAACGCCGCTACAATAGCACTACACATCATCTATAACCAACCATACTATAAATCCTAAATCGAAACTCATAACATCCAAACTATACTTAAACTTGACCAAGTAGTCAATAAACTTATGAAAACTTAAACTGTACCAGTACACCAGGCTTGGCTATTACAAGCGGGCTTAGTACAGTTGTTCGTGACTGTTTAAATTCGGGACACGTGTCAGTCCATTAAAAATTTGAGTAAAAATGTGTGTACGTGTGCTATAAGCGTGTGAACAATTTAAATGGTTCAAATACTTCCACGTTTTCAAAATAGGATTCATCATTAGATAGTAGACAGTCACGTCACTTGATTTGGAATATAATTTGTTTTAATCAGTTAACTTATATGAGAAGATTAGTGAAATTCCCAACTGAAAGATCAGTTGAAAGACTGTGTCCTTTCAGTTTGAGAATTTACTAACATTTGTCTTCTCAGTTAACCTCTTAAAACCATTATTCCCCCTTAATTAGTGCATAAGATAATTAAAGCGAATAAATTCAAAGATTAGAAAGATTATCGGTCTGCTGAAATGTTGACGGCTCTTCAGCTTCCTTGATATTCTGCTATAAATAGACATAACACGGTTAGTTTCAGTTATATTGGTGAAAAATATTCAAAACTAAAGAATGGCAGATGCGAGTAGCTCGAGTGCTTCGCCATTTTCTCTGGAAGCTAGGAAGACTGCCATAGAAGACGAAGTCTTCTATAAGAGTCTTCCCTACTGGGAAAGGTTACAGGAGCTAGAGTTCCTGTATAATTCTGGAGAGGCTGCTACTCCCAAGCTGATGGCAGAGTTGAGAGAAGTGCGGGAGCACTTGAACATAGCTGTGTGGGTGGACGTCTTTAAGGAAGGTCATATGTGAGGCCCGGGGCCGAAGAGGGCGGGGGGTGATCGCCGGTGCCATCAGTTGCACGGACAATGAACGGCTCCTGGCAGGCTTCTAGGTGGAGGGAACATGAATGAACCGACCCACACGGGAATGAGAGGGATTCCGAGACTGTTCAATGTAATGGACTGTACAGTTGAAGAGGGCTTAAAATATTTGATTTGTACTACTCATATCACGAAGGTGCATCTTCTTTTCGGTAGCTCATCACATAAGAACTCCAAAGTTAAGCGTGCTTGACTTGGACTAATTTTGGGATGGGTGATCTCCTGGGAAGTTTTCAGGGTGCGTGTGAGTGAGGACATAAGCACGCTGGAAAGACACGTCTTGATACAGTGAGGACAGTCGTCGAATCTAGAGCGTTACAGTTGGTATCAGAGCCGACCTCTCTTAGTACGGTGTGGTTCGGGGACGAACCAAGCGGAAGCTGGTGGGCATGTGAGGCCCGGGGCCGAAGAGGGCGGGGGGTGATCGCCGGTGCCATCAGTTGCACGGACAATGAGCGGCTCCTGGCAGGCTTCTATGTGGAGGGAACATGAATGAACCGACCCACACGTGAATGAGAGGGATTCCGAGACTGTTCAATGTAATGGACTGTACAGTTGAAGAGGGCTTAAAAGATTTGATTTGTATTACTCATATCACGAAGGTGCATCTTCTTTTCGGTAGCTCATCACATAAGAACTCCAAAGTTAAGCGTGCTTGACTTGGGGTAATTTTGGGATGGCTGAGACCTCCTGGGAAGTTTCCCAGGGTGCGTGTGAGTGAGGACATAAGCACGCTGGAAAGACACGTCTTGATACAGTGAGGACAGTTGTCGAATCTGGGGCGTTACACCCATCATAGACCGAACCATGTCCATCAACTCCGGTTACAACGCTCCGAAACACCATTCAACTGTGGTGTAGCAGGCGGAGTCCACTGCGAGAGAAAATCTCATTCTCCCTAAGATACTCTTGGAACTCGGAACTCAAGTACTCACCACCTCAATCCGATCGAAGTGACTTGATGCTTCGTCCCAACTGTTTCTCTACTTCACTTCTGAATTCTTTGAACTTTTCAAAGGCTTCAGACTTGTATTTCATAAAATTCACATACCCATACCTCGAAAAGTCATCGGTAAAGGTGATGAAGAGCCCACATAAAGAACCGACTTCTTTTTCTTGATGGTGGACTTAAAGGTAACAAGCATGTTCACCAACTCCTCAATGGTTGGCTCCATCTTGTTCATATTGAAATTCACCACAAAAGGATCAAATGAGCTAGGCAGTGACAAAAGCAACACGTCGGTGGTCAACTCCGAAGGCAACATAAGATCCATGCCAACGAGCTTATCCAAGAGCCCAATCAACTTTAGGCCATGCTCATGGACCGAGGCCCCATCTCGCATGCGTAAAGTGATTAGCTCCTTGATGGTAGCATGCCTAAGAGGTCGAGTCTGCTCACCAAAGAGTTCCTTGAGATGCAAATGAATGTCAGCAGCACTCTTTGCATCCTCAAAACTGCCTCTGCAGCTCATCATTCATAGAAGCCTGCATATAACACCTGGCTTTCAAGTCATGGTCACATCATTCCTTGTAAGTCTGCAATTCCTCAGGATTGCAATCAGTCAGAGCCTCAACAAGGGGCGACTCAGTCAGTGTATATGCTATCTTTTCCAAATTCAAGATGATTTTTAAGTTTCTTAGCCAGTTGAGGTAATTAGGTCTGGTTAATACGTGTTTGTCGAGTATTGCAGATAGCGGATTGCGAATCGAAGAAATTTTCAAAATTTGTACTGAAAAGTAAAACAGATAAATGTTAATGACTATTTTGAAATATTTAGTAAGATATAAAGTATGGACTTTTACTTCATAAATATTTGCTCCCACTGTTTTGACATCTTTCACTACCCTCTAGTGAAAACAGGAAACTCCTTTCCTCAGTAGGTACGTAAGGTCCAATTAGCGAATTATGATCCCGAATAATATCAGCCAATCACAATTCCTAAAAGGTAGTTTCCAATTGCATCACAATGCAACCCTTCTACGTAAACTTTTGTCTCACGTTTGATTAGGATCTAATAATATGACGTCGTTCATCTTCACGTGTCAAGCCTTATCCATCGATGTTGAACCTTAATGGACGGTCGCCATGAGTTCCCCAATAATATGAGCCGAAATCATGGGAGTTCCACGTAGTTCACATCACCATGTCAATGGATTTCACCGCTTTCCGATGTCCAGGGCCCCCCCAATAATATGAGCCGAGCCCCGAACACGGGTAGCGTTCATCATGCACCCATTGTCGATGGAAGACATGGCAAATTATAAACAACTTTATAATTCTCATTCTCGGGCTTGATATCAATTTTGAATCTTATTCAAAATGAGAGTTTTTAATTTTGAAAGGTCTCATCATTAATTTTATTTAAAAGCTCGCCATGTTTGATCGTATGTTTGCCGGATTCATGCAACTTTGTTATTATCATAATAATAACGCACATACTCATTATTTATAACATATCATGAATATATTATAAACAGTAAACTAAACAAGGATGATCAATCGCCCCAAAACTAATGGTCTGTGTGAGCTAAGCATGGGCCTAGGTCCAATCCTAGGAAAATGCATGGGATGCAAATGCAAATTTTACATAAGCTTCCAATATTTACATGTTTTCGATCTTCATAATCATCAAGGACCACCATCTTCCAATATTGATCTTCCACTATACTAATATTTACAAATAAATAGCCATGGCAAATTGGGATACATCTCATGGGGTGGAACGGACCATAAACCAAGCCCACTTTATCAATTGATAATTATTACAATCATTCAACACAAAATGTCCTAGCACACACCTAGCAAATTGGGCTTGGGTTTTTTATCATCCTTCATGCATAATATAACATATTATACACCATCAATTAATTATCACAATAATCAATTGATCCAATATTATATATCTTGATCCAATCACTAACCGCCACGATTATAAACTAAATTAAAAAAGTACACAAACTCCTTTATCAACTCTCTAATTAATTTATTTATAACCGAATTTCTTGTAAATCACAATTTACTATAAATAATTAAAGTCTAACTTCAATTATTTATTTCATGAGAAAATATGTACAACTTTTGTAAATTTAAACTTAAGGGCCCAAAAATTCAATTTTCACCAAAAATTATTTTGCACATTTAAATTCACAAATTATGTTAGCCATCTAATGGCCCAACAAGGCCCATGACACTTTGATATTCCAAAACACTTTTTAAAACCCTAGTCGTCATCGCCGTTGCCGGAGCTACGTCACCGGAGCTCAGTCGCAGGATTACGGCCAACAAAAATTTTTTTTTCAATGGGGTGTTCGGGCTGCCCTTGCTGCCCGAAATGGACAACAACAAGCTGCCCGAAATGCCTCATTCATCGCCTTGTTTTTTGTTGCAAAAATTTATCTCATACGGTTAGAAATTGACCTCAATATAATATTATGTATATGCTACACAAAATAGTATCCTTAGCTCTTGATACCTACTTGAAAGGGGTCATTTAAGGTGCCCTAAAGCGCAACGGACGTTTCAAAATTTTTAATTAGCAAAAACCGAGCACCTCAACCACTATAGTGTGTAGCAAATATATAAAAACACATAATGACATTCATAGAGTGTTTAAAGAAATATACCTAAGCTCTTCAAAGGATGACAATCTACAAGCCTCCTTTGAACACTCCTTGCTCAAAATAAAGTCCACCACCAACAAGCTAGTTCCCCTCTAATTTTGCACTAGAAAAATTAGAGGATTTTTCTTTGAGAAGTGTTTTCTTTTCTCAACAATTGAAGAAGAAAATTGAGAGAATTTTTGAACAAAATTTCGGCCAAGTGCTTGTGGGAGAGAGAGAAGGGAGGAAGGCTTTTCTTGGTTGTGAAAAAAGTTAAAGCAAAAAGTTGCATGTGCATGTCATGCCATTAACTCAAAATTTGTTTCCAACCATTCACCTTCCAAGCATGTATTTTACTTAGGATCGTAACAATTATAAGGCCCATGAACTTTTATTTAAATGTTTCAAATACATTTGAGAGACCATTTAACCTTTATTTGATTTTACTCAAGCCCACTAACTTAATAATTATTTATAATTGGGCTCTACAAGGCCCAATGTTATTTAATTAATTTAACACTTGAATTAATTTAATTATTTGAACACTACTAGGCCCACTAGTGTTTAATTAATTCAACACTTGAATTAATTTAATTTAGTCCATAATAATGTTTATGAAAATCACAATTTTCAAATACATTATTTGTTTGACAACTTTTAATTTAGGAACACTTCCATAAACTAAAAGTTACATTCTCATTATAGAAGCCATACTTCTATTTTTATTTACGCTTATAAACTCCTTTATAAGCCGTTCAACATATTGAACTATTTTTCTTCTCAACGGGATCTAGTAAGCTAGTATTTGTGTGGCCCTCAATGGTCCATTGATACAACTAGCAGTGGGTTCACATCTCCATGTGATTCGGGGCTAAACATGTTCTTATTTGAGCATACCCCAATTGCTCCATTCTTACTTATCAACTCCTTGATAATAAGAACGTCAGAACTCAAGTCTGATAATACCCAACCAATCATGTTAAACGCCTAGCACCATCGCTTACATGACTCCCTAGGTATCAAATGATAGTGCCTGCAAAAACCATTCAATTATGGTTAGCGTACAGTTCGGTCCCTTCATCTCGTATATTTTGACCGATTCGACAATTATTGGTATATCGAAAGTTGTCAAAGAATCGATATTATGTGTCATGTCGTAGTTGCATCGATGGTGTAATCTATGAAACCCCTTTCATAATTATCACCATACTCTGATCAGAGATTTCATACTATATATACATGTGATCACATAGGATATTCATACCCGAATGTAAGCGGTGAATCCTCGACTACAATGCATCGACTCCTATATGTTTCGACAAAACAACCAACCTTGTCACCTGATGACCCCAAGAGAATCGGTAAACAAGTCAAAGTGCAATGCTAGCACATAGAGTCTCAATGTTGTCCCGGGTCATAAGGACTAATGGTGTACAACCATAAACTAGGACGTTTCCACTCGATAAGTGAGAACCACTTGGAAAGCCATTTATGAAGGGTTATTCAGTGCACTCTACAAGGAAGCACCTATCTGCATGTTCGGACATCACAATGTCCCCTACCAATGAAACATGGTACTCACATCGCAGATACTAGTCTCGAACTCGAGCGGCCTATATCCTTCTTAGCGGTGGCTGAATCGACTAGGAACTGTTTAGAATATACAGTATTCCAAATATGAGTTTCACGATACTCATCATATGAGCATCTCATATTCTTTCTACTATTTGTATATTCAAGAACTTTATCTATTCAACTAGCATGGGTATACAGATAAAGATGTGTCAAAACAATAATTTCAAATATTATTAAAATAAAGATTGTTTATACATAGAGTTTAAACATGAACCCTCGGCCAACACTTGGCTCGACGGGCACCTACTCTAAGACTCTTGATAACAAGTAGCACATCTGACCCTGTCTGCATCCTGCAGCTCCGTAAAAGCGAATATCACCTCGATGGACTTAATCCATCCCTCCGCTATCATCGGGTTGGTAGTCCAAGAGAACTTCTTTGGGTCCACCCTCCTGAACCTCTCATGCACTGCCTCTGGCCTTGGCCTCAACCTCGTGTTTACTCCAGCATTGTTCCCCGCAAACTGAGCGAAGAACTGTCTCATCCCTGCAAGCATCTGTGTGTCAAAGACTACATATACAAATTTATTGTCTTTGTGCAAAACTCACTCAACTATTCAATACGCTCAACTTCTCTGATATATGTGAGTGATTGTGTGTACGCGTATGCGAGAACAGAACAATGAATACCACACGAAGGTTTTCTCATACACTGATGGAAATAGGTCTCTATACTAAGCTGATAACACGTTGAAGTGTTTCCTCTCTTCTTCACGCACACACTTGTTCTATATCTATCTATGTAAGTCTTCACTGATCTTCTATTTATAGGCGGAAAACTAATCGTACAGTGAGACTCAATAATTGTATACGTTGCAGCTTGAATGTGTTCCTTGAGATTTGTGTCTCGACATTTCCGACAACCATTCTGGAACATTTTGGCATTATGCTATGATGCAACATCCATTATTGTTCTATTGATAGTAGAGATGTTCTTGTACCCTTGTGCGTAGCTGGAATCCACTTAGATAAGCTTGTCTTTGATCTGCAACTGATTAATTCCTAACTGATGCTCCTAACTGGTCATCTGAACTGATCTTCAGTTGGGCTGGTCAGTTGAACTGATTTCACTCTTTCAGTTGAACTGGTCAGCTGGGCTCATTTATTTCACTCCTTTCAGTTGAACTGGTCAGTTGCGCTCTTCATCAGCTGAGCACTTCATCAGCTGGTCGAGCTTCTGAAGTTTTCCTGCTAAACCACCTATTAGCTAGACAATCAGTTGAACTGTTCTTTGTTATATTAGTTGAGTTGATTCAGTTTAGGCAATCCGCTGGAACTTTCAGTTTGTGTCTCGATAGCTTCAGTATTTGGATTGGTTAACTGATCAGTTCTAGGCTTCCTGTACACTACGATAAATCATTAGAAACAAAATAACAAGTTTTGTTAACATCAAAATAAAGTTTGCGAATATGAAATGTTCCAACATGATCTCTATGCATTGATGTATGTCTCATGTCAGTCAATGGAGGCGACGATTGATTCATGTGTGAAGGACCACCAGTTGGCCGAGAAGATTTTCGGACTTTATCTTGAGATGATCTGGAATATGTTTATCTGAATCGCTAGGGAAACTGTTGATCCTCAATCTGTACACCCATTTCATCCTCTGGGTCACCCAATGGATCTTTATTGCACACTACTTTGATACTCTGTCTAATCAACTCTGTAATGCGATTGACTACCACATTATTAGAATCAACAAAATCGTTAGTCATATAATGCACATACAGCAGCTCCTCCGTGGTGGGAATAAGCATCCCCAAAATATCGTATATTAATCATTAACATTAAACATGAAAATTAGTTTACAGTTAACCAAAAATGTATAGATAATAAAAAAGTAAATAAAATGAATTTTTGATATTTACCTTGGTATATATGTTTTTAAATGCTTTGTTCACATCATCAATGGAAGGAGAATGGTTCTTACTGACACATCCAATGTATCGATACATTGGGACCTTCCCGACGTCTAAAAAACACTCCAGCTATTGCTGGAAAATATTCATTTGCCAAATTATAGCACAAAAAAGTAAATACATTTATTAGTATGATATAAAATAACAACTATATTTCATAAAATGAACAATATTTAGTTGTCCTGTAAAGGATGAATAAATCCACTTATGTGGAAGCTACCGCACCAACTGGCATCTAGATCATTCCCACGACGTGCGAACAAATTTTCATAGCTTATAAACTTAGTTTCGAGATCCTTTATAAGTTCATACTTCCTCGAAAGCTATTCTATCCCATGGATAGTTAATAAAACTATCAAAGTTATTAACTAATCTAATCCATTCTTGCTCCACTGTATCATTTTTATTTTTCTTTGTCTACCCAATACTCCTGCCACGAACAAAAGACTGGCCAATTTCAACTTCTTTACTTCTATTTCTTCCCCTAATTCATTCTCATACTCATCCATTCTAACTATGAAATCCCCCAAACCTATACTTTCTCTTCCACCAAAATGCCTCCACCTAAATTCATCTTCATCAGCTATCAATTTTGAACAATTTAGCTCCGTTAGCAAACAATAATCTAGCAATGAAAACCGTAAAGGTCGTTTAAGATATACAATCCAAAATTCATTACATCCACAATCATAAGTCTGTCTACTCATCAAAAACCATAACAATTGATTCGAATTGTTATAATTCTTAGCACATATAATTAAAAATATTTCTTTCTCATTCAAAAATGATATTATCTTCATAAAAATCTCACGTATTTTGATACTAACGTTAAGTTACATTCAAATAATTGATTCCTTCCAAGTTTAGTAGGGAAGTAAATCTGCAAAAAAAAAAAAATTGTTATTGCTTTTCAAATTTAAAATTGAATAGTGTTCATCTAAAAAATTGGTTCGTGTCACTGAAATTGGGGTGAAATAACAATTGACTCGACCAACTCTCGCCACATCGCGCCTTCGACCCACCTCGACCCAGGTGTGAAGATGGTGGGTCAAGGTGACGCACTCTTCACACCTCGACGCACTCTCGTGGGTCGAGGTGGTCGATCTAGTTACGAACAAAAAATTTTGGTAGCAATTTATGTGTGTGTGTGCTGGATATCAAGTAATGAACAAAATAGATCTGTAACATCCTATTCAAATTCATGAGTCGAGTTCGACCAGTAAAATTCAAATAAATAGTTGATTTCTTACCAATATGTGATTCTCTCGTTGGATATCTTGCATACTAATACCTTGTAGACTCATTGTAAACTAGAAACCAAATAAATTAGAATGGATAGTAAGGAGGGTTGAGAAGAAGAAGATATTGTGAAGATCGAGAAGGAATGAAGTGAGATGTGGCTTGGGTTGAGTTGGGTGGGGTTGGGTCGTGTAAGTTTTTTATTTAATTAAATTATAAATTTTATTATATATAAAATAAAAATAAAAATTTAAATACACGAATGAAAAAAAATTAGATTTTAAACATATTAAAAAAATAATAAAAAAGTAAATTACATTTACTCATTTTTTTATTCACTCACTTTTTTTAATAAACGCTTCCAAGAATCTCTTTTTCCTCATTTTTCCATTTACAAACAAATGGTAGATAAAAAAAAGTTAGCTCTGGTATCAACGTTGGAGTATCGTGTTCTCGCACCCAAGGACTAGCGGAAGTTTTTTTTAAAAAAAAATTGACGTTCAAAACGTTCATTGGACATCATATGATTTAAAATATTAATATGTGTTTAGATATGTTTACCTTTGTGCATTTAACACTGGACATCAAACTAGTCCGAGATTAGCGGAGTTGATCTTTCTTGTAAATCGCTTCGAATATATCTTCTTCATTCTTTGATCGTCAAATAATATCAATGATCAGATACTGAGCTTCTCGTATAGATCGCACTAGAGATCTAAACGATTTAGAATCGAGAATGGATCGTCGGAATTTCAGAAATCCGGCGGTGTTGCGGCGACACGATGGAAGAGGGTGGCCGAATTTTTCCTTCAAAAATTCAAGTTGGCTGAAATTTTTCTTGTCTAGGAGAGGAGAATTTTGTGTATTTTTATTGTATGGTTATCTTTCATGTTATCAAATTTTGATAATATGTTAATAAAAATACAGTAACCATAGGACTCATAATTCTAATCTCAATAGAATTTCTTCTTTTTTTCGTTAATTAAAATTCTCATTAATTATACATCATACAAGGTCAACTCTTAATAATGTATAGGGCCGAACCTTTTATGAGGCCAAGGAGGCCACCGCCTAAGGGCCCGGTTCTTAAAAGGGTACAATATATATATTTTGATTTGATCATGACACGCAAATATTTTTTTTTTGGCCCAATATTAAATAAAAAGATGAGTAATTTGAATATTTTTGTTTATAATTGATCAAATTCGATTTTTTTTTCAAGTCAGGTTTGAACAATTTAAACAATATCAAGAGACTTTGGGGCATTTGTTGAGTTTGGTGAAGTTAAACGAGTTAGTCTTTAACTAACTTGATGAAGTATTGTATAGAATTTCAACAACTTTTTAAGATGTTAAGGGTTTGGCAAAATTGAATGATTTATTCTCAAATACTTATATTACCTATAAGATTTTATTAAATATCCTATTAACAGTTGTATAAGAAGAAGTAAGATTATCGAATTTGAAGTTAATAAACACTTATTTTCGATTAATAATGTCACAAAATAGACTAAATATTGAATTAATTAATCAATTCTAAATTCTTTTAAAATATTTCATGAGAACCATGTACATATAGTAATAATTTCTACTAACAAAATTATTTAATCAATAGATTCTAAATTCACTAAATAAATAATTGTGAACTTATTATAATCATAATAGACGATCAGACTGCAATGATTTATCGAGGATACAAATATTGTTCATATAATGAAAATTAAAAATTTCGAAGGACAAATTTCTACTAATCCATTTTTTGTAGCTGTCAGTTTTATGAACCCCTTCACTAAAATAGTGTGTTCCACTCTACTCACTTAATTTGCGATTACGCTAACTTCCACAATTTCCATTGCATGAAATATAATTATAATTTCTTTATAAGCAATCTGTTAGACATCCATCAAACTACAGTCGTCAAATTCAACTCCTTGAATTTGACTATCTCAACGGGAACACATAATATGATACTTGTGTGTCCCTCAATAGTTCAGAGATACAACTAGCCGTAGGTTCACAATTACATTGTGATTCAGAATAACATTTATTCTTATCCAGAATTACCCTTATTAGCCTAATTCTTTTCATCAACTCCTTGATAAAGAATGTCAGAACTCAAGTCTGATCAAACCCATCGGATCATGGTAAGAGCGTCTAGTAGCATGGCCATATGATCCCTTAGGTATCACTGCTAGTGCCTACAAGAACCTTAAGTTATGATTAGCGTATAGTATGATCCCTTTAAATCATATATCCCGATCAAATATGCTAC